>NC_133148.1:41404561-41657061 GCF_048418815.1 Hemitrygon akajei
GGTGTTTAGAAAGAATTACCTAAGAGATGAGTTCATTTGCGTATGTGAAACAATTTTTTGGTACATCTTATCAGGCAGGAAGAAACTTTTCAATTAAAAGTTTTAAATGTCTGAGGATTAAATATTATTGAAGAAGGAAATAATTGCATAAAGGTACTTGGTTAGTGAATTCTGTAGAACTTCAATCTAACTCTCAATTCCCTACAATAAGACAAGCTTGGTGGAAAAATTGCTTGTTAATTGCCATGCAGACACTGAACTATGCTGGAAATGCAATCAAAGTGTTAAATTCAACCTAGCAGTAAGATTTTTAAATATCTTTTAAGTTCAAGTTAATTATTATTCAGGCATGCATGAATATAGCCAAATGAAACAATGCTCCTCCGGGACCATGGTGGAAAACATATTATCAACAGCACACTGCATATAGTATAATTAGCACAGATGGTTACAATTTCAGAAAAAAGCATAGTCACAAAGAGGGGAAAAAGTATTCGACATATAGTTACAAAAATATCAAAAAGTTATAAAAGAAGCAATTTCTGCATTGAGTCTATGAAAGAAAATTTTGAGTTGAAATAGCACCTTTCACATCAAGGTCAAAGCCAAGTTTACTGTAATATTGCACACGCCCATGTCTGCACAGGTGCAATGAAAAATTTACTTGTAGTAGCATCACAGGCTCAGAGCAACTGATAAGCAGCATTGGCAAGAAATACATGAATTCTGTGCAATTTTAGTATGAAAGAACACAATGAGAACAAAAAGTAAGTAGAAAGTGGTCTTGATGCCCATTGTGCTTTATTAGTCCCACAGTATTTTGTATTGTATGTGACTGGCCACAGTGATTGAGGTGGCAACCCATTACTAGTGGTTGGAAATGAACACCAAATGCTCCCTTTCCTAGCGGTATAATTCCAAGTTTTGAAAACCTCACAACAATAAAGATAGGTAGAAAATTTGTTTGTGTATTTTCTCCCTCTGCTAATGCCTGAGGTAATTTTGGCTGGGATACTGGGCAAGTTCCTGAGAAACAACCTCCACAGTGATTGGTGCCCTGTCCACAGCAGATCAGTAGATGCTGTGGGTTGAGGTTACTGGAGACACTCCACATCAGCGCAGGATTTAGGGCAAAATTCTAACAGGAACTGGCTGACTGCTTGTATAACCACCTTTGTTCCTGTAGGTGAAGGTGATTCTGGGAGAAGATCGGGAGGCTACAGGCATGTTATTGAGCATTGATGGCGAGGATGGCATTGTCCGTATGGAACTGGATGACCAGCTGAAGATCCTCAACCTGAGGTTTCTTGGGATCCTCAATGAAGAAGGCACAGCATCGTCTGGAAAGGATGTATATAGTCGGAAATAATAGAACTCTCTTCTGTGAAGTTTTGTTCAGATTTTTACCTTTCCGTCTCTCCTTGTGTTTTTGCTTTGATAATGTCTTGCTTCTTGTGGGCAGATGTTAGCAGTGGTTATCTCAAGACCGAAAATGCCTAGCTAGAGTGTCACTAGAGTAAACAGATGAATGCATATTAATTTGACATTAAGAAGTGCCCGTACATTTTATAGAACTAAAATCCATTTGAGACTTAAATGGGTAAATGGAATGTTGTTTTAATTAAAAAGACAGAGACTGTTGTATGAAAGGGGCATAATGAGGCTGACATTTGACAATGAAGATAAATACTTTTTGTAGCAATTGAGTGGTACATCCTTTAGGAAGAGAGACTAAAAGCTATTTTTGTAATAAGCACTTGCATAGGTGAGAGAAGACACAGGAAAGAGAATGTTACAATTATTTTTTAAACAAGCTAGCTCAGAATAGTTGTGTACATTTCTATTGAAAGCTTTATATGTTGCCATTTGTTTTGGAAAAGATTTGAAGATGCTTTGACGAATACACTGGATATTCCATCTTCAGGTTGCAAGAGTAAATCTCCTGAGGCTCGGGGCAGCTTTAGAAGGAGGAACAAGATGGTGGGAACTCTCTGCAGGCCAGGTAGCATCTGTGGAGAGAGAGAAACAGTTTTTCCATCAGAAATTGGAAATAAAATGAAGCAAAGTTAGTGTTGGAAGGGGGAAAAGGAACAAGAGTCATGTGAAGGAGATTAGGTAGGATTAAAGAATTTTATTCCTCTTTTTTTCCTTCAGTTCCCAATTTATTCCCTGATAATTTCATTCATTTTCCCACAAGTCACGATGCAAATTGTGATCCAGGGTCACACAAGTGTTCCTGATAGTGCGATTGTGATCTTCTGTGCATCAGAGGCAGTGAGTGATGTCTCAGTTGGCTGCAGGAAGGAGCTGGCAGAGGGGCTGTTATTATTGAACTGCTGTGCACAACATGTACCCATCAATGGCTCCGGCTGTAACTTTTAATTGGCCTGGTGCAGAAGAAAGGTTGAAGTTTGCTCCCATTGAACTGTGTCCAGATGCAGTTTCATGAGGCAAATGCAGGTGTCAGAATAATTCACTTAGTGGTTCAGTTCACGAAAAAAAGGCTTGAATCTGCTTGAGGTTTCTCCAGTACCTATGCTTTTAAGATTTCAGGATGACTGTTTATGATGATTCTGCATCTTCATTCCCTGTAAACATAACGTCAGTTAACTGGTTAGCATCATGGGAACAAATTGTGTAATGCAAAGCTCCAGAAGACTCCGAGTCTAATTTTATTGCACACACACATATTACATTAAGGTATAACTTGGAAAACATTTACCCCAAAATGTCCATCTTGGGCTAGAGTATCAATTAAAATCAAACAAATTGGAAAAGCTGCAGTTGATGCTCCCTATTCCAATCAACTAATAGATCTTCAGGTTAATGTCATTAAACTATGGCCACTGCTAAGATCTGCTTCTGTTGACTTGTTTGCTAAACGTCACCAACTGTAAAATGTATTTCTGTGGTTTGGGAAAACCATTTGTATGGCCAATATTTGAGTTTCTAAACCTATTTGTCCCAAATAAGAGTCAATAAAAAGACTTGCAGATCTTAACATCTTGTGTTGTACTTGTGGAAGGGACTGCTCTTTGGGACCGTTCAGTATTGTTTGTTCTAGTTGAGGTGGTGTTCTCTGTGGTGAGAGCTTCCGTAAAGCCATGCCTGCATGGATTTAGATAATGTGATGATTGAAACATAGAGGCTTTTTGTTCCATTCTTAGGAACAGAAATGGAACAGCTCCCCCCCTCCCCCCCCCCACCTCCCCGAGCAGCCTCATCATTGAGAAAGCTCAAAGCGTAGCTTGCCTTGCCCTCCCTGTGTGGATAGCAGCACTGTGCCAAAGTCTTAGACACATATAGACCCAAAACTTTTGCACAGTACTGTATTTGTAAACATGGAGCAGAGAGCGGGTTTGTAAATCTGGTGGGAGCGAAGGATGGTGGGAATGGTAGAATGGAGCGGTGTAGGACGGGTGGCAGTGAAGGAGTGCTGGGACAGGGGCTGGTGTAGGTGCACTGAGACACCAGGCAAGGCCATTTGATTCCAAACAATTGATTTATTGATCATTCCAGAATGTCTCTCTGGTTACTTCCCACTCCCTCCCTTCTTCCTTCTTTTCCCAACCATGATTCCCCTTTCCCTGCTCCCTTCCCACTCTCAGTCCACGATTGAGACCCATATCAGAATCAGGTTCATCATCACTCACATTGAGAATGTCATGAAATCTGTTTGTGTTTTTCCTTTGAGACCCATAAACATATTTCCCTGCTTTGCATGTGCTTACTGTCCACCAAGGGTGAAAATTCAATGGACTGGAGAAATTTCCCTTCACTCAGCCCTGATCCAGAGATTCATTTCCTTATCTGACACTCATATAAGCAGTTTCTCACTTGAAGCAATTAAAAGTATGAATACTCATGGACGATTACATATTAGTAATTGGAAATAGATTGGCTCTGGCCTCTGGCTTAATACTCTTGCTAGTTGGCAATGGCTTTTAATTGATCCTCGGGAGAGACCAGGGTCGGATTATAACATAGTCTGATGCCCATATCAGAGTTACTGTTCATCTGGTTTATAAATTCAGTTCAGTTCGGTTCATTTTCAGATCTTACAGATATTTCAATCACTTAGAGTGGGAGAAAAATACAACCTAGAACTTGTTTTTCCAACAGACAAATGTATTTAGTGATACAGTGGGAATAGACCCTTACAGCCCTTCGAGCCACACAGCCCCTGCGACTCCTGATAACCCCCGATTAACCCTAACTTAGTTACAATGACCAGTTAATGATCCAGTGTGTCTTTAGACTGTGATGAGATTGTGGCCCGCAGGAAGTGCAGACTGTTCTCCAAAATATTTGTTAAATTTCAGGCCAGTATGGCTCAAGAGGGGACTTATAGTGTGCAGCTCCAACGGGAAGTATCAACTACTCTCATTTAGGGCCAGTACAGTTGAAATCCACAGGCAAGGGTAGTTCAGAAAGCAATATTGTTTTACGATTTAAAACAGAATTCTATTGATACTCAAAGTCAGCATACTCTGTATGGCAGACTCGGGTCGCAAGAGCAGTTTCCCCTTAAGAAAAAGGAAGCAAGGTAAACATGCAGGGCTATATGTGAGGTTTAAATGACGAGTCCTCAGACACCACCACCACCCCCTCCCCGATACTCCTGACTATCCTGTCGTTGAATGTATGGTCTCTGGAAAATAAAATTGAAGACCTTAGAGCAAGATTGCCGTACGAGAGGGACATCAGGCATTGCTTCATGGAGACATGGCTACCACCTGCCATTTTAGTAGCAGTGCTGCAGCCCGAGGGCTTCACCAACTACTGCAGAGAGTCTCTTAAAGGGAGGGGAGCTGGACTTGGCTGCATGATTAACTCATTATGGTGCATAGACGTGGCGGTCCTGTCTCAGTCACCCAACCTGGAATATCTAGCAGTAAAGTGCTGTGTATTTTACCTGCCGAGGGAGTTTTCCATTGTTGTCCTGGTAGCGGTGTATGTTCCACCTCAGGCCAATGTCAGGCAGGCACTGGATGAGCTGAGCACCAATCAGCAGGCAGAAAACTGTACGCACTCGTGCTGTCCTATCATTGTGGGGGATTTCAACCAGGCCACCTAGAAGAAGTCTCTGAACAGCTACCACCAACATATTGGCAGTGGAACCAGAGGAGCCAATACACTTGACCACTGTTCACTGCCATCAGGAACCTTCCTGTGCCATCCCCTGCCCATGCTAGGTCTGATCACCTGGCTGTACTTCTACTCCTGGCGTGCAGGCAGAGAAACACAGCACAGGGGGTCGTGGGAGGCGGAGGGGCACTTGTAGAAGTGCTTTGAGTTGGCAGACTGGACAATAGTCAGGGATTCATCTTCGAATCTGAATCAATACGCCATGGTTGTCATCAAGACCCGTGTAGATACTATGTGTTTGAGAACATACTGGACATGCCCAGAAATCCAGGTATTACCTATAGAAGACTATTTTTAAGAGAAAAAAATAATTCCGGTTGAAGTTAGCAACAGAATCGGATGTACGCCAGCTCTGGCAGGGTTTGCGGGCCATTACTTCCTACAAAGTGAAATCATGTGATGCTTCAATCTCAGATGCTCTATGCTTTTATGCATTCTTTGAGTAGCCCACTAGTCTACCCCCACGACTGTGACTGAGCACAGCTCAAATGCCATCTATAAATTTTCCAATGACACAATTACTACTTGCAGTATTTCAGATGGTGACAGGGAGGCGTACAGGAACAAGGTAGATCAGCTGGTTGAGTGGTGTCACAACAACCTTGCATTCAATGTCAATAAGACCAAAGAACTGATTGTGGACTTCAAGAAGGGGAAGCTGAGGCAACACACGCTAGTCCTCGTCGAGGACTATGGAAATGGTGAGCACTTTCGAGTTCCTGGGTGTCAACACTTCTGAAAATCTATTGATGCAATTACAAAAAAGGCATGACAACAGCTGTATTTGATTTAGATGTTCGAGGAAACTTGGTATGTCATCTAAGGCTGTAGTAAATTTCTGCAGATGTCACTGGGAGAACGTACAAACTCCTTACAGTGGTGAGAATTTTTTGCAATTTGTAGTTATGTACTGTACAGCTACAGCAAAGCAACAAATTTCACAACACATGCCAGTGACAAGAGTTGATTCTGATTCTGACAATACCACAGCAAGATTTGAATACCTTCCTTTCCCCATGTCCAGATTCAGATTCTCTGGAATGTGTGGCAACACTTACACATCCTCGTTAATGTAAGTGACACATTTCACTGTTTCAAGATTCTTTGAGTATCAGATAATGCATCAATCATACAACATTGAGCTTTGCCTGCTCATAAGTAGCCACAGAGCAAGAGACCCACAAGAACCTAACTAATGAAAAAATGTAATAAATAAATGTATAAATCGAAATATAATAAATAAATCTGAATCTGAAAGATATTCTGTTTAATGTGTTATTTCCCCAAAAGTTCATGTTGTTCAGCAGCACGATGTCATTGTAAATTTGTAAAGTTGTTTGCATTTTTAGTTTTTAAACTCATGAATTTAAGGCATGATGTTTTGAATCAAGCTTCGCTTTTGGGTTTCGCTTGCTGTTTGTCCCTCTTTCCTCCCTGTCCCGACCTTTGGCTGGGTCGCATTGCGATCAACCCAACTTGTTGACTCACAATCTGTTCCTATTTTCACTTCGATTGGAAGCGCTTCTTAGCGACAGTTAGTATCCCGGCTTTCCATTGGCGGAGAATGTTGTCAATAAGAGCGGAGGGTGGTTAGATTGACTGGCGGTGACAAAGTGGGCGGGATCGTTTGCCCATGATGGCGGCGTCACTCCGGTGCATGTGTAGCCGGTCGTTGAGGAATGTCTGCGGGGACATTTTACGGAATCGGTCCGGAACCGGCCGCAAGAAACCCGCACTGCAAAGTTATGAGGTAAAGGCCCATCCATCGCTGACTTGTCGGCAACTGTCGGCGGAGAAAGGCCCGGGGACCGGCGGTCTGGCTCAGGCCATCCTACAAGAGAAACTGCAACAGCAGCGGGCCAGGGAGGAGGCGAGCAGCGGCGACCCGGGGGTCGGCGGCACCGAGCAGGAACAGAAACAGAAGCAGAACACGGCCTACGCTAAGAAAATGGTACTGAGGCTGGCTGGGCTGCTGGGCGCGGGCAGCGCCCTCGGTGTGGTCTACGTTTTCGGTGAGTGGGCGGTGGATCGGAATCAGTGAACGGTTTAATATCACCGGCCGTGTCCCCTTGTCAGAATCAGAGACTGGTTTAATATCACCGGCTGTGTCCCCTTGTCAGAATCAGAGACCGGTTTAATATCACCGGCCGTGTCCCCTTGTCAGAATCAGAGACTGGTTTAATATCACCGGCTGTGTCTCCCTGTCAGAATCAGAGACCGGTTTAATATCACCGGCTGTGTCCCCTTGTCAGAATCAGAGACCGGTTTAATATCACCGGCTGTGTCCCCTTTGTCAGAATCAGAGACCGGTTTAATAACACCGGCCGTGTCCCCTTGTCAGAATCAGAGACTGGTTTAATATCACCGGCTGTGTCTCCCTGTCAGAATCAGAGACCTGTTTAATATCACCGGCCGTGTCCCCTTGTCAGAATCAGAGACTGGTTTAATATCACCGGCTGTGTCCCCTTGTCAGAATCAGAGACCGGTTTAATATCACCGGCTGTGTCCCCTTGTCAGAATCAGAGACCGGTTTAATATCACTGGCTGTGTCTCCCTGTCAGAATCAGAGACCGGTTTAATATCACCGGCCGTGTCCCCTTGTCAGAATCAGAGACCGGTTTAATATCACCGGCCGTGTCCCCTTGTCAGAATCATAGACTGGTTTAATATCACCGGCCGTGTCCCCTTGTCAGAATCAGAGACTGGTTTAATATCACCGGCCGTGTCTCCCTGTCAGAATCAGAGACCGGTTTAATATCACCGGCCGTGTCCCCTTGTCAGAATCAGAGACCGGTTTAATATCACCGGCTGTGTCCCCTTGTCAGAATCAGAGACTGGTTTAATATCACCGGCTGTGTCCCCTTGTCAGAATCAGAGACCGGTTTAATATCACCGGCTGTGTCCCCTTGTCAGAATCAGAGACCGGTTTAATATCACCGGCCGTGTCCCCTTGTCAGAATCAGAGACCGGTTTAATATCACCGGCTGTGTCTCCCTGTCAGAATCAGAGACCGGTTTAATATCACCGGCTGTGTCTCCCTGTCAGAATCAGAGACCGGTTTAATATCACCGGCCGTGTCCCTTTGTCAGAATCAGAGACCGGTTTAATATCACCGGCCGTGTCCCCTTGTCAGAATCAGAGACCGGTTTAATATCACCGGCCGTGTCCCTTTGTCAGAATCAGAGACCGGTTTAATATCACCGGCCGTGTCCCCTTGTCAGAATCAGAGACCGGTTTAATATCACCGGCCGTGTCCCCTTGTCAGAATCAGAGACCGGTTTAATATCACTGGCTGTGTCCCCTTGCCAGAATCAGAGACCGGTTTAATATCACTGGCTGTGTCCCCTTTGTCAGAATCAGAGACCGGTTTAATATCACCGGCTGTGTCCCCTTGCCAGAATCAGAGACCGGTTTAATATCACCGGCTGTGTCCCCTTTGTCAGAATCAGAGACCGAATATCACCGGCCTTGTCCCCTTGTCAGAATTAGAGACCGGTTTAATATCACCGGCCGTGTCTCCCTGTCAGAATCTGTCCAGTTTAATATCACTGGCCGTGTCCCCTTGCCAGAATCAGAGACTGGTTTAATATCACTGGCTGTGTCCCCTTTGTCAGAGTCAGTCTGGGTTAATATCACTGGCTCTGTAACTGAGTGTTCCCGACCTCCAGCCTCAATCCTCACTGGGTGTGGGGGTGGTTGCATTCGCTTCTCTTGGCACCGGTGACTGGGAGCCAAGTTCTGTCTTTAATTATGTCATTAACGAAAATGCTCGGAATTTTCTCATTGGGTCGCATTTGGGATTGATGACATTTCATGAAAGCTTTGCTTTTGACAATTTAAAGTTCTAAGTAAATTTTATCATCCACTGGGCAAAGTATAAAGTAAGGGCCAAGATAATGATAATTTGAAGTTTGGCTTCATTTTTCAAAATTAAAAGTAAATTTTATGATCAAAGTATAACTCAGTATATACATCTTCCTGTGGGTATACTCAGCAAATCTATAGAATAGTAACTATAACAGGATCAATGAAAGATTAACCAGAGTGCAGAAGACAACAAACTGTTCAAATACAAATATAAAGATAAATATAAATAAATAGCAGTAAGTAATTAGAACATGTGTGATAATGAGATGAAGAGTCCTTAAAGTGGCATGGTAGTGTAGTGTTTTGCACAATGCTTTACAGTACCAGTGACCCGGGTTCAATTGATGACGCTGTCTGTAAGGAGTTTGTTCGTTCTCCCCATGACCGTGTGTTTTTCTTCTGGGTGCTCTGGTTTCCTCCCACAGTCCAAAGACATACTGGTTGGTAGGTTAATTGGTCATTGTAAATTGTCCTGTGTTTAGGCTAGTGTTAAATTGAGGGATGCTGGGTGGCTTGGCTCAAAGGACCGGGAGAGCCAATTCTGTACTGCATCTCAATAAAAAAATTTAAAAAGCGAAATCATTGGTTGTGGAAGCATTTTAAAGATGGAGCGAGTGAAGTTAATCCCTCTGGTTCAAGAACTTGATGTTTGAGTGGGAGTAACTGTTCCTGAACCTGGTGGTGTGGGTTCTGAGACTCTTGTACCTTCTACCTGATGGCACCAGCAAGAAGCGGGCATATCTTGGGTGGTGGTGATCTCCAACGATGGATGCTGTTTTCCTTTGACAGCTTTTCTGTGACACTGCTCCATGTAGATGTGCTGTGTGATGGGTTGGCCTTTAGCTGTGATGGACTGGGCCGTATCCACTACTTTTTGTAGAATTATTTATTCAAAGTCATTTTCATACCTGGCTGCAACAGTACACAGCTAGAAGTTTTAAATATCATTGTAAATTTCCAGACTCCTTATATCCATCTTGAGTAGCGCCTGAAGGTGCATCAGGTACAGGATTCATAGAAAAGTACAGCACAGAAACAGGCTGCCAGCCCCTTAGTCTGAACCATTTAAACTGCCTAGTCCAATCAACCTGCACCGCGACCATATCCCTACCATCCGTGTACCTATCCAAACTTCTCTTAAATCGAGTTGACATGCACTACTTGTGCTGGCAGTTCATTCCACACTCTCACCACCCTCTGAGTGAAGAAGTTTCCCCTTAAACTTTTCACCTTTCACCCTTAAGTCTGGAGCAGCACACAAGGAACTCAATGGGTCAGGCAACTTCTGTCGACTGAAATGGTTGAGACCCTTCACTTGACCTTTCATTCATTCATTCAGTCTAGTATGTTGACTATCCATTTCCCTCCACAGATACTGCCTGATGCACTGATTTCCTTCAGCATCTTGCCAAAAGCTGCGAATATTTCCCACATTGGTGCCCGATTGCAGGCATTAGTGGGTTCTCTTCTCGCCTGGCTTTCATGAAAGTATGGTCTCAGATATTGGCCACTTGATAAACGTGGATAGAATACCTTCCTAATCTTTAACTTCCACTCCTTCTGTAGTTCTGCCAAGATCGATCCGTACACATGAGATAGAAGGATCTTGGACCGAAATGTTGACTGTTTATTCATCTCCCTACATGCTGCCTGACTTGTTGAATTCCTCCAGTGTTTTGTGTGCATTGCACAAATAGTTTTTCATCACACCATTATAAAGTGTACTCATCCTTGCGATGAAGTGAGAACTTCCCGCAACCCTCCCTTCCTAATTAACATGATACTAGTAAAACTCAATTCGCTTAAATATAATACCCTAATTTGTTGCTTGAATTACTTGTTGTGTTACTCTAAATTTCACTAACAATCTGTTGGAGGAACTCAAGATGTCGAATAGAAGCTGCAGTTCCTTCAGCAGATGGTTGTTGTTTCCAGATTCTTGTATTTCCTTAACTAGTCACTGATCAACTAGCAACAGTGACCTTGCTGTAGAACTGCTGAACTGCACTTGTTTTCTTTACAAAATTACTTAGCTTCTAAGTGACAACTTGACACCACACACTCCAGCCCACCCATCAAATAAAAAGGGTAATGACAGTAGAGAGATTATAAACTGTATCATCCCTAGATTCCCATCCAAGTCACATTAACTCTGAAACTCTGCCTGTGCTTCCCTTCATGGCGATAATTTCTCTATGGCTTGGCTTACAGCAGGTGAGTTACCTGAAGTAACCATAGCTGGGCCTATTTCCTTTCGTGAAAATGCTCCTAATTGTAGCATCTTAGAAGCCCCTGGTATACCCTCCTCTTCCTAGGTGTGAGAAGTAAGGTTGTGGATTGTGATGGAAGCTCCTCATTACCTCATTAGGGATTTGAACAGGGGTATTATCTTCTCCTTGACAGTAATATTTGGTCTAGGTAGCCTCCAACTTGATGGCATGAACATCATTTTCTCTTTCAGTAATTTTTCCACCTCCCCTTCCCTTTTCTTCAACTCCCCACCCTGGCCTTTTAGTTCTTCTCACTTGCCTATCACCTCCCCTTGTGTCGACTTAGCTAGCTTCCTTCCTCACCAACAACATTTTATTCTGACATCTTCCCCCTTCTGATTAAAGATTAGCTTTGTCACATGTACATTGAAACATACACTGTTGGTGTCAACGACCAACAAGTCTGAGGATATGCTAGGGACAGCCCGCAAGGGTCGCCATGCTTCTGGCAGTAACGAACAACTTACGAACCCTAACCTGTATATCATCTGGAATATAGGAGGAATTCCCTTCCTTAGTCCTGAAGAAGGATCTCGGACCAAAACATCAACTATTTATTCATTTCCATAGATGCTGCCTGACCTGCTAAGAGTCTCCCAGCATCTTGTGTGCGTTGCTCTGGATTTCCAGCATCTGACAATTCCCTCATGTTTTTGATCCCTTTTGAATAAGGGCATGTCCTTCTTAATGACTTGGTCTCAGGTATGGCTGCAAGATTGGCCTGAATTGATCTGCTGTGGGGTAGAATCGAGGACAAAATCTTGGTTGAAGAGGTCTTCAAAGTGTCTCTTTCTGTGGGGGATGAGTTCATTGCATTCTTTGTTTTTAGCAGGATTGACTCAGATGTTTAATCCATAAACAGTTTTTACATTGCTGAAGAACTTGTTCACGTCATTGGCTGTAAGTGTCATTCTGAGCCTTGATCGCACCATCCACTATCTGTGGTTTAATTCATGGGTTCTTTTCTGGATTGTTACTTTAAAACATCTGTAGAGCTGCCTTTCTTCTGATTGTGTAGTTTCTATCCATTACCTTTACAGTGCTCTGGTTTCCTCCTATATTTCAGATGATATACAGGTTAGGGTTCGTAAGTTGTTCGTTACTGCCAGAAGCATGGCGACCCTTGCGGGCTGTCCCTAGCATATCCTCAGACTTGTTGGACGTTGACACCAACAGTGTATGTTTCAATGTACATGTGACAAAGCTAATCTTTAATCAGTTGTTTAGCTGTTTGACCTCTTCTTCAAACTAGTCTTGCTTCTTGTTGCAGAAGGCATGTTTTCCAACAGGCAGTAATAATGGCCTTCACAGCATATGCTTTCAGGGCAACCTGTATGCTGTGAAGGCTTTGTGACTCCTTTAGGCCTGCAGTGTGCAGGTTGTCTCAGAGGTACTGTAAGAAAAGCTGTCTTTGTGGGGTCCTTGGGAGTGCTGACATGTTTCAATTGCCACTCATTTTTTTGGACAATGTTGATTGCATTAAGAGTGAAAAAGCGTCCTTTAAGGAAAAGAGTACTTAGTGATCAAAACTTTCGACTTGCACAGAACAGGTGGCCTTCAGGGCTGCAGTGATCCCTGTCCTCTGAAGTGCTTCTGAGACCTGAGCTACCTTCAGCAGGCAGACAAAAGCAGAAAAACACCAAACAGTGCAGTTTCTTCAAAGCAAGCCTCTGTATCCTTTTCCAGCTGAATATCCCAACACTGAAAGCCTGGTTATGCTCGGTCAGCTACATTTGCCTTACCGTATCAATATCCTCATAACTGAAGGTCTGGTTCCTCTTACCGTGTCTGTATTCCCAACACTGACTGGTTACACTCAGTCAGCTTCATTCTCCTTAACGGGTCAATTGTATGAACGACACTAAGCACTTTAAACAGACACTCTTCTGAGTTTTATCATTGGAAAAGATGGAGAGAGGAGTAGTATGGAAATACACTCAAAAACTTGCTTGAAGTTGTATGGCACTCCCTCTGATTCCTGGCTCATGACCAGTCAAAGTGGAGAAGGGACATTTCTGATGGTGTAGGAACCATAAGACCATGCATCAAGAGTGCACAGAAATTCTGCATGGGTGGTGGGAAGAGCTCCTTACATTACAACTGCCATTCCAACCAGTCTGAAAATCTTGCAATGGCATCATCAGCCAAATCAGAGCTCACAAAACCAGAGTAGAAATAAGTCATTAACAATGCTGAAGGACTATCTGAGAGGTAAAGGAGTTTATAGTAACCAATTATCTCTCACCTACAAGCACATCTTTGAGAAGTGTGAGGAAAGCAGAGCATGTGGCCATAAGAAGGAAGTGCAAGTTCGAGCTACAGCATCAGAGCTCAGAATTGAGTCAATACTACCTACTGTTCAAAGTACAGCTATTATCAAAGTTGTAAACTGTGTGTTGTGTATACTGTATATACTGTACTGTGTAACAATATACTGTGTATACTGTATTTTGTGTGTTGGCGCGTGGCCAAGTGGCCAAGGCGTTCATCTAGTTATCTGAAGGTCGCTAGTTCGAGCCTTGGCTGAGGTTTGCGTGTGTGTCCTTGAGTAAGGCACTTAACCACACGTTGCTCTGCAATGACACCGGTGCCAAGCTGTATGGGTCCTAATGCCCGTTCTCTTAAACAACATTGGTGACATGGAGAGGGGACACTTGCAGCTTGGGCAACTGCCGGTCTTCCATTAAAAAAAATCTTGCCCAGGCTTGCATCCTGGAAACTTTCCAAGGTGCAAATGCATGGTCTATTGAGTAACGGAGGCCTACTACTACTATTATACTGTATACTTGAGAGTCATCTACCTGCAGGCAGCCACAAAACAAAGAAACCCAATAGAACTCATTTAAAAACCTCACACAACAAAGATTCTTAAACGTCCAATGTGCAAAGAAAAAGAATAAATCATGCAAACAATGAGAAAGTAAAAAAAAACGCACAGAACATGAACCGCAGAGTCCTCAAAAGCAAGTCCCCAGCCGTGGAGCCAGTTTAGCGCTGAGGCAAGTGAAGCCCACCCAGGAGCCCATAAGACATAGGAGCAGAAATTGCAAAACAGAAATGCCAACCTTGCATTTGTCTTCTTTACCCCAAGCTCAACCTGTAAATTGCACGAGGACTCCCAAGTTCCTTTACACCTGATGTTTGAACCTTCTCCCCATTTAGATAATAGTCCACACTATTGTTCCTTTTACCAAAATGCATTATCATACATTTCCCATCTGCCACTTTCTTTGCCCATTCTTCCAATTTGTTAAAAGTTGCAATCACATTGCTTCCTCAGTGCTACCTACCCCTCCACCTATCTTTGTATTGTCTACAAACTGCCACAAAGCCATCATTTCCATTTTTTAAATCATTGACGAACAATGTGAACAGTAGTAGTCCCAGAACTGACCTCTGAGGAACACCACTTGTTGCCGGCAGTCAACCAGAAAAGGCCCCTTTTATTCCAACCTGCTGCCTCCTGCCTGTCAGCCATTCCGCTGTCCATGCCAGTATCTTTCCTGTAACGCCATAGGATTTTATCTTGTTAGGCAGATGATGCGTGGCGCCTTCTGAAAATCCAAGTAAATAACAATCATTGCCTCTCCATTGTCCACTCTGCTTGTTACTTCCTCAAAGAACTCTAACAGATTTGTCAAGTAAGATTTCCCTTGACAGAAACCATGCTGACTTTGACTTATTTTATCATTAGTATCCAACTATCTCAAATCTCATCCATAATAATAGACTCCAACACTTTCCCAACCATTGAATTTAATTGGCCTATAATTTCCTTTCTTTTGCCTTCCTCCCTTCTTAAAGATTGGAGTGACATTTGCAATATTCAGTCCTCCGGGACAATGGCCAGAGTCAAGTGATTCTTGAAAAATCATGACCAATGCATCTGTTATCTTTTCAGCAACCTCTCTTAGGACCCTGGGATGTAATCCATCTGATCCAGGTGACTTATCCACCTTAAGACCTTTGAGTTTGTCTAGCACTTCTTCGTTGGTAATTTCAATGGCACTCACTCCTGCTCCCTGACACTCACGGACCTCTGGCACACTGCTAGTGTCTTCCATAGTGAGGACAGATGCAAAGTACCCATTAAGTTCATCTGCCACTTCTTTGTCCTCCATTACTACCCCACCAGCACCATTTTCCAGTGGTCCAATATCAACTCTTACTTCCCTTTTACTCTTTATATAACTGAAAAACTTTGGGTGTCCTGCTTTATTGGCTAGTCTGCCCTCATATTTTCATCTTTTCCCTTCTTATAGCTTTTTAAATTGCCTTTTGTTGGATTTTAAAAGCTTCCCAGTCATCCATCTTCCCACTCACTTTTGTTACCTTATATGCCTTTTCCTTGGCTTTTCTAAATTCCTAACTTCTTTTGTCAGCCACAGCTGCTTACCCCTGCCATTTGAGAACTTCTTGCTCTGTGGACATATCTATCCTGTGCCATGTAAGCTATTCCCAGAAACTTCAGTTACCTCTGCTCTGCCGTCATCCCTGCCAGTATCCTCCTCCAATCCACCTGGACAAGTTCCTCTCTTATGCCTTTGTAATTCCCTTTATTCCATTGCAATACTGATACAAGTGACTTGTGCTTGTCCCTCTCAAGTTGCTGTATGAATTCAATCATATTATGATCACTGCCTCCTAAGGGTTCCTTTACATTAAGCTCCCTAATAAGATCTGGGTTATTACACAACACCCAATCTACGATAGCCTTTCCCCAAGTAGGCTCAAGCACAAGGTGCTCCAAAAAGCCATCTTGTAGGCATTCAACAAGTTCCCCCTCTTGCGATCCAACATCATCCTGATTTTCCCAATTCCCTTGCATATTTAAGTCCCCCATTACAATTGTGTCAATACCCTTATTACGTGCCTTTTCCAGCTCCCTTTGCAACCTCAACCCCACATCTTGGCTACTATTTGGAGGCCTATATATGGTTCCCATAATGCTTTCTTTATCTGTGCAATTTCTTAAGATTCAACATTCTCTGACCCTATGTCACCTCTTTCTAAAGATGTAATTTCATCTTTTACCAACAGAGCCATACCACTGCTTATATCTTTCTGCAGTCCTGCATTCTTCGTCCTTTTGAATTTTGCCTCTGTGAATCAATTTAACTCTTTGCTCTGTTTGTATTTGTACTCAATCATTGTTTTGTACTTCCATACATTTGTTTAAGCCACTTTGATATATACATATCAAAGCACATATATACAACCCTGAGAAGCATTTTGTTGTGGGGCATGTGCAGCACATTGATAAAATTGTAACTTTAACAGGATCAATGAAAGATCAACCAGAGTGCAGAAGACAACAAACTATACAAATACAAATATAAATAGCAATAAATAACAATAACATGAGATAAAGAGCCCTTGAAAGTTAGGTAATTGGTGTGGGAACATTTCAAGTAAAGTCGAGTGTAGTTATCCCCTTTGAAGAGCCTCATGGTTGAGGGGCAATAACTATTCCTGAACCTCGTGGTGTGGGTTCTGAGGAAAATAAGCATTCCTGTATCTCTCCTGTCAAGCCTCAGAAACATTTTGTGTTTTAAAAGGAATATCTCATTCTTTAGAGAGTACTGGCCAGTCTGTTTAATCTGTCTTGATAGGATAAGCCACAACAAAAAAAATCAATCTGGTGAACCTCCATTCCATAGGTACGGTTAGCAAGTATGTATATAATGCGGCATTGGCATAATCACATTAGCCCATGCAACTTTCTATTGTAATCCTGCAACTAAATCATGCCTAATTGCCTGCATTATCCACAGTGATTCTTATATAAAGATACCCAGATCCCCATTAACACCAACAAATTGCGGTCTTGTAGCTTATAACAAAAAGAGTATTGTTTTTGATTCTGCATTAGATTCCATCTGCCATATCCTTGCTCTTTCACTTTACCTGTACGTATCTCCCTGAAGCCTCTTTACATCCTCCTCACAACCTGCAAAGGCATTTACCTCTGATCATTAGCAGATTTGAAGGTATTGCACTTGATTTCATCACACAAATCATTGATGTGGGTTGTAAACCTCTGTGGCAGCTTGCTGGTCATACCCTCTGAAAGTGGCCTTTTTATTCTCAATCCTCAATCAATGGTGGTTGTCCATCATGTCTGATGATGACAGGAGAGTTTTTAAAGCAGAAAAGCTGTTGCACTGGGCGTCCACTCTCAACCCCTGAAGCCTGGGTCCAGTCGTATCCGCCTCCACCACTGTTACTGGCAGCCCATTACACGCACTCACCACTCTCTGAGTAAAAAACTTAACCCTGACATCTCCTCTGTACCTACTCCCCAGCACCTTAAACCTGTGCCCTCTTGTGGCAACCATTTCAGCCCAGGGAAAAAGCCTCTGACTATCCACACGATCAATGCCTCTCATCATTTTATACACCTCTATCAGGTCACCTCTCATCTTCTGTTGCTCCAAGGAGAAAAGGCTGAGTTCACTCAACCTATTCTCATAAGGCATGCTCTCATAAGGAATGAGAGGTGATCTCATTGAAAAGTACAACATTTTGAAGGTGCACAGTTGATGTTCCATTGGGTGACATCTTAAACCAGGAACTAAATGCATGAAGTCCAGGTTTCAGTGATGAGGTCCAATGCTTTCAGGAGTATTGATAATTCATTGATATTCTTCAGGGATGACTTTTTTTCCTGGTCTGGCATATTTGTGACTTCACGCTCATCATTAACGTTAGAAATTGACAGGAGACAGTTATGGTTAGACAATGAAAGCCAGCAGCATCCATATCCCAACTTTGAATAGGAAAACAGATAGGGCAGTTTGATCAGTCACATAGTCTGGAATTGGAATTGCCTTGGAGTCCAGACTGGGTGTCGGGTTCTCTGACAGATTGTATTTGAACTAGTCAGACTTTTTACAATGTTCTTGTAACTTTAGTCATTTTTCTACCTTAGGCCACCTATATGGAGATATTTCAATTCAGTTTCTCACATGAGGATTGAATATGGGATGTCTCAGTTTGTGAGATAAGTACTTAGGCAGTTTAGTCTTTTTGTTTCTTTTTAAGGAAAACTGATAAAAACGCTGGTAAATGTGGAGAACTTGGTTTAATGGGAATAAAAGAGGAAAAATGCTCAGGCTGACCAGTTCAGTATACTTAATGGTCCTGACTTTCTGACTCAGAGGTTGTCAGCAATGTGATTATCTGGAGTTTGCTGACTGCCAGAGGTGGGGTATAAGCTAAAAGTACAGGTGTCCCCCGCTTTACGGATGTTCGCTTTACGCCACTTCGCTTTTACAAAAGACCTACATTAGTAACCTGTTTTCACATTACAAAGAGGATTTTTGCTTTTACAAAAATTTTCCCCATATAAGTTAATGGTTCTTCGCTTTATGCCATTTCCGCTTAAGAAAGGTTTCATAGGAGCGCTCTACCTTTGTAAATGTGGGGGCGGGGGGGGGGGGGAATATCTGTGTAGCTAAGCAAGCCCTGAAGAACTGACTAGACTGGTGATTCCTTTTGCATCAAAACTGTCTTCTTCCAATGAGAGACAGAGCTTAAAAGATCCTGCCTAATCTGTTAAGTGCTTTGACCTTTTCTATTTTTTTAATACAAATATTTACGATATCTAAAAGTGAGGTCATGACATGGGCTAGGGTAAGTTCCTGTTTGCCCGCAATTTTTACCACAGGATGCAGCGTTGATACCAGCCTTTAAATCCAGTCAGGTAAAGATGCATTGAAATCTAAGGAAATTAGTGTGCCTGTGGTTGCCTTGATACTGTCTTCAGTCCAAACATTGCTTTTCTTTCTGACTCTTCCCCTCTCCCTGTTCTGTTCTAGTCATTTTTGTCATTTGTAATTGGGACTGGGTGACCCTTTGCCAGTTCCATTCAGCACCTTTGTGTCCAGTTTCTTCCCTAGTTTCTCCCATTCTTTCCACCACAGGGTAGTTACAGATGAGCTTACTCTGTAATTAGAACATTTCACGGTTGATCTAAGCTTAACCTCACCCCTGCATTACTGTTCATCCTTGGCAACCTTCCACTTACTGCATTAAGAACTCATGTTGTCAGTACTATTTTTATTTCCAGTTTCTCTTCTTTTGCATATTGGTTGTCATTCTTTGTATAGATTTTTCATAAATTCCATTGTATTTTTTCTATAAATGTCTACAAAAAATGAATCTCGATACTCTAGTATATGGTAACATATACTTTGATACTAAATTTTCTTTGAGCTTTGAATTAGAACTCTGACTTGACAATTTTCAAAGTTTCTGCTCCCATTATACTTTGAGGGAGTGAGTTCCATAGACCCTCGAGGAAAAATTAATCACCTTGTTTCTTAAGTGAGCAGTCCTTTAATTTTAAATTTTAACTTACCTGGGATGTAAAGAGAACACGAGAAGAATCATATAAAAGATAACACACATTAAGCAAATCACATACGTAGGCTGTAGTAACACATGCAAAATGTTGGAGGAACTCAGTAGATCAGGCAGTAGCAGTTTCATTTCCAAAGATGCTGCCTGACCTACTGAATTCCTGCAAGATTTCCAGCATCTGAAGACTTTCTCGAGTTTATAGAAAAGATAAGTTTGTGTGCACTCCTGTTTCTGCCACAGGAGGGCCCCACGGAGGAACCAAGACAATGCAGGAAAAGTTCTGGGGATTGTGATCCTTTCTGCTGTTTTTTCATGTGGCTAAGTTACTAATAGCATCTACACCTGCTAGTGTTTCAGAATCTCAGATTGAACTGCTGAAGCTGACCTCTAGGTGTTTGAGTATACAAAGTGTACATTCTCCAACAATAAATCTATTTAATGATTAGTGCTTTTAGCAGGCTGGTGGCTTTTAGATGGGCAACCCACCTGTCTACTTCTATCAATCTAAATTTAATCTGATCATCCTCTAAACTCCCTTGGGGATGCTACCAGGAAGGCCATTGAACCATATCATGTCCAATTAATTTGCTTTATGACAAAATTAATAGCTTGATGTTTTATTTGCTTAGCCTGGACTCAGGATGAAACTAGAAACACTTGAAGTCATAGAATGTGAAACAGTATGGCTGAGTAAAGGCCCTTTGGCTTATGATGTTGTGCCATCCTTTTAACCTACTCTAAAATCAATCTAATCCTTCCCTCCTACATGTTGTTCCTCTCCACACCTTGTGGCACAACTGGTGGCAACTTTGCCATTTCTCTAGTTTGTTATTTGGTCTGTTTTTTATGAAGCCAAATTGCTAGCTCAGCACTCAACCCAACATGGATGGAAAATGTGCAGGGAGCTTGCTGGATTTGAACCTGGGACCACTTACCTTGAAGTCCTGTGCGGATGTCACAACACCATCAAGTGGCTTTCCCTCCTATGTAGCCCTCCATTTTTCTATCATCCATGTGCCTATCTGAGAGTTTTTAAAAATCTACCACCACCTCAGGCAGGGTGTTCAACTCTCTCTGTTAAGAACTTTTCTCTGACAATCCTCTTTACTTTCCTCCAATCATCTTAACATTATTTCCCCTCATACTAATATTTCCACCCTGGGAAAAAGTCCGGCTATCCACTTGATCATATACATCGCTATCAAATCACCACTCATCCTGCTTCAGGCCAAAGAGAAAAGCCCTACCCTTAAGTAAATTATCGCATAATTTTGACTGATTGGTGCACTAGTGAGAGGCAATAAGATTCAGAATGACAAGGGAAAATTGTTATTCCAGACAATAACAAGCTATTGATAAGCCTACAGAACAGGCATGTAACTTGCCTGGTGAATCCTGGCATGTTTCCTCTGAAGGACTGGAATAGGAAGTGCTTGCTATGGGTTTCTGGTATACTTGGTATCTGCTTTTCAGAAGGAAGATAGAAGAGAACAGCTGAGGGAATACTAGCAACAATACACATTATATACAAGAGAAAATCCGTAGATGCTGGAACTTCTACTGGGGAGGGAGGTGATGGGTGAAACTGGGAGTGAGGTGAAGTAAAGAGTTGGGAAATTGATAAGTGAAAGAGATGAAGAACTGGAGAAGGGGAAATTGAAAGGGGAAGACAGAAGGCCATGGAAGAAAGGGAACGGGGAAGAGCACCAGAGGGAGGTGATGGGCAGGCAAGGAGATAAGGTGAGAGAGGGAAGTCGGAGTGGGGAATGGTGCAGGGGGGGCAATTATTGGAAGTTTGAGCTATCATTGTTCTTGTCATCAGGTTGGAGGCTACCCAGATGGAATATAAGTTGTTGCTTCTCCAACCTGAGTGGCATCATCATAGTTGTAGAGGAGGCCATTGGCCTGCATGTCAGAATGGGAATGGGGAATTAAGTTGGGTGCCCACTGGGAGATCCTGCTTTTTCTGGTGGATGGAGCTTGGGTGCTTGGCAAAGCGGTCTCCCAGCCTACCTCAGGTCTCATCGATATACAGGAGGTCACATCGGGATCATTGAACACAGTATATGACCCCAATAGACTCACAAGTGAAGTGTCGCCTCATCTGGAAGGACGGTTTGGGGCCCTGAATGGTATTGAGGGTGGAGGTGTAGGGGCAGGTTTGTGGTACTTGCTCTGCTTGCAAGGATGTCCACTCCTATTAAATTCTTCCTTCTCCAGCCTTGTATCTCTTTCACCAATCGACTTCACCAACCACTTTAATTCACTTCTTCCCCTCTCCCGGTTTCATTTAACACCCACTACCTTGAACTTCTTTCTCCCCTCCCCCTCCTTCTTACTCTGACTGTTTACTCTTTTCCATAGATCCATGCATGTTATTTAGTATCTTTGGACCATGCAAAGCATCCAACGTGCTTCAGGCAAACCATAGAAAGAGATGTTAGAGCAGGTTAATATGGATTGTAACTGGTAAGCACAGAATTATCTAAGATTTGGTTCATTTCATTAATATATTATACAAAAGGTGACCAGCTCCATCATGGATGGGCAGTAGCCTCCTCAGCATCAAGGACACCTTCAGAAGGTGACACCTCAAAAAGGTGACCCCCAACATTAAGGATTCCCATCACCCAGGACATGCCCTCTTCTCATTGCTACCACCAGGAAGGAGGTGCAGGAGCCTGAAGGCAAACACTCAATGTCTTTGGGACAACTTCTTCTCCTCTGCCATCAGATTTCTGAATGGACATTGAACCCATGAACACTGCCTCACTACTTTATGTGTGTGTGTGCAATTTATGCATTTTTTATTATAATATGTTGCTGCTACAAAACAACAAATTTCTTGGCATAAACTTGATTCTGGACTATGCAGTCACTAAATCTGTATGAAATGGTACAAGACTTTGGAAATAATCAGCAGGTCAGGGAAGGCATCAGAGTAGGGTTTTGTTTTAGGGCAAGCAGAGGAAATTATCAAGAGATCTAAAAATGAAAATTTTAAGTTTTGGATGTTCAATGAGTGCAGTGTAATGGGAATGAGAGTGCATGGTTGCATGCAGTTACTGTGCATGTGACATTTCACAGAATCATTAGGCTTTTGGGTGAGATTTATGTTGTCTGGAAGTTGCAGTGCCGAAACATTCAAGGAGCCAAGTTTGGAAACATCAAGAAAGTTCTCAACTGAAAGTGGATTGAGAGAGAGGAGCAGAGCCAGAAGGAATGAAAGAGAAGGAAGCAGGTGGCCTTTGGAATGAAATGCAATACAGTGTATAACTTAACAGATGGATCTCACACTTTACACTTGCTCTTCTCGCATGATCTCCACAAGTAACTTTGAAAGCCCCATGCTAGTCTAATCGGATTCCAGGCCTTGCTGATCAGAAGGTGTAATGATCGGTGAACTGAAAATAGACTTCATGGCACTGGGTGATGAGTTCTGGACCAAGATAGTCAAAAGCTTTTCTATTGTTTCTGAATGTGTCTGATAGTCCAAAAAGAGTAGAAAAGATTCCAATGCATTTTAAAAAAATATTTAAAATATATTAAAATGCATTTAATCAATTAAATTAAGTAAAATTAATATTAAAACTAAAAAAATTTGTGTACCTGCAATTGCCTTTCTCCTGAATGGGCTCATGACATGGTTGGTGTGAAGGTAAGGGGCTGATGTGAAGTAGATCCAACCTATTGTAGAGTTCAAAAATGGTTTGTGAGGAAAGAAAATGCTGGGCTTTGGCGAGGGAGCTGGCAACTGGATTGGCTGGATGGCTCTTACATGTTACCATCATGGAATTGATGGGCCAGACCCAGATTGCCTCCTTTTGTACAGTAATTCTGTTGGTGCCACCAACTGAAGTGGTCCAGGAAAATGCTGGTGTGAGGGTAGAATTGCTGATTATCTCTTACATCAGTAAGAAATCGCTAAATTCCAGTAATGTTTCCAGACTTTGTTTAAACATGAACTCAAGTAGTTCCAGGTATCACAGACTGAGTGAAGGGAACTGCTGATTTCCTGCGGCTTAATTCACTTTGCATCCAATATGTGTTAGAGGGACATGCATGACAGACTCTGTGTCATAAACATGAGAAAATCTGCTGATGCTGGAAATCTACAACAACGCACTCAAAATGGTGGAGGAACTCAGCAGGTCAGGCAGCATCTGTAGAAATGAATAAAAGTTCGACATTTTGGGCCGAGCCCCCTCCTTCATCAAGGCTTCCTATAATGTTGACTTTTTATTTTCCATAAATGTTGCCTGAAATTCTCTGAAGGTGAATCTCAAGGCTATCATGTTTGTTTTACTCCTTGAACACCCGCTTCATGTATTAAAAAAAAACTATCAGCCCTTTAACATGTTTGAAACTGAGCAACTAATATGTATATTTTACTCACTTTTGGTTTGTGGGTGATTTATTTATTGTCCATCTCTAGTTGTTCTTGAGATGTTGGTGTTTAGCTACTTCCTTGAGCCACAGTCCTGCTAGTGAAGGTGAAGGTGTTTCCATAGAGTTGTTGAGGAAGGAGTTGTAGGAATTTAATGCCAGTGCTGATGAACAAATGGTAATTTATTTCTGAAGACTGGAAACCCAGACAGATCGAATTATTACCCCACTGTGATATACCCAGATTGTCCACTGGGTGGTAGCACATACTTGTGCATAATCACAGACTTTGCGGCAACCCAGATTTCTTCCTTCCTGTGTTTAAACCAATTGTGATAAAACCACCTTCAAAGTACATAGATGTCACTATATGCTACTCTGAGATTCATTTTTGCAGGCATTCACAGATTTAATAGAATCAATGAAAAGCTACACACAAAGACTGACATGCAACCAAGAAGGCAAACTGCAAATACAAATAATAATAATATTAAGTAAATAAAGAACAGGAAGAACATGAGTTGCAGAGTCCTTGAATGTGAGTCCATAGGTTGTGTTCAGTGATCAGTTCAGTGTTGAGGTAGTGATGTTGGTGTCCCGTCCTCTTGTTCATCCCTGCCTTGCCCAATTTCAAAGGGATTTTTGTTAATCACTGGCAGATGGAAACAGGAGTTTCTCCAAACAGTGTTGCAGTGTAATCCACGTGTCTAATTTATGAAACTAGATGGGAGCAAGTTCTCATCTTGCTGTCACATTCCCAGGCACATTCTTTCAAATATGTAAAGTCATTGAACAATACTGTAAATGCAAGATATTGAACATCAGTTAGCTAAGCAGTTTCTATGCACTCACTGAACTTCCAGTGGATCACAAATCTCAGCTGGATCCATTCTGAGGTGACTTAATGCTATCTTTCTATTTATCTAGTTCTTTAGACACAAGAGGCACTACAGATACTGGAAATCTAGACCAATACACACAATGTCCTGATGAAGGGGCTTGACCCGAAACCTTGACTGTTTATTCCCATTGATAGATGCTGCCTGACCTGCTCAGTTCCTCCAGCACATTGTGTGTATTTAACTAGTTATTTTATTTTTGTGTCTCCTGTCTCTTCTCTAAATGTATCATTTAAAAACTCCTTAACTTCTATCAATCTTGTTATGCCGTAAAACTGTGTGAGGAGATCTTGTGTGATAACAGGTTAAAACTGGGATTCTTCCATTACATTCCAGCTGACAGCACTGTACGTAAATAACATGCTCACAATCTCTGGTTATTCACAGATAGGTAAATGGTAACATGGCATCAAAAGATGGGCTTAACCAGTCCATCAGATGCCTTATTGCGTTACAATTCATTCTCCAATACTTCCCATCTATGACTGTTCTAAGCCTTGTATTTACTTTCTAAAGCCACTTGATGTGTTGAAGAAAAGAATTCTTGGAAAGCCTTCATCAAAAGGCTTTGAAATAACTTACTGAAGTTCCAAGATGTGGCAATGACCATGCATTATACCAGTCCTAGTGATGAGTCTTGGCTCAAATTGTCAACTATTTCTTTCCCGTAGATTCTACCTGACTTGCTGAGTTCCTCCAGATTTTATGTGTGTTGTTCTGGATTTCCAGCATCTGCAGAATGTCTTGTGTTCATGAGTTATGCTACATTTTGTTCATCTGTTCTTGGAAATTTGCAGAAAAGTTGCATACACTGCTTAAGCCAGTAAGTTATTTCAAAGGTCAGTGAAACTTTGGGGAAAGAGAAACCACATCATATCTGGGTTTGATTAACAGCGCAAGTCCATGGTGCCCCCTTCTGTTTAATTTATCTCATTATAAACATCTCTTTACATGCACTTACTCCAGTTCCTCTTCTCCCTTCAATATTTCCATTAAAATCCCATCTGACCTGTCCACCTCCAATATTAAGACAGATCATGAATATAAAGATGCAGCCTATTCTAACCTTGTTGTGACAGCTTATATTACATTATAATACATTTATGTATTAATCTAGTAAGTAATTTTATAACATTTTCCAAGGTCTAGATATCTCTCCCAGCAATAACGACAAAGAACTGGACACTACTTTAGGTGGAGATCAGTCAAGATTCAGTACCTTCCTTGACTGGGACTCCCTGATAAAATGGTAATGCTCATCTTTATAGCTTCACAGCAGCCAGTGCCAATCTGTGTACAGGTGTAATGCATCCAACAATCTGTAACATGTATCCTATACTGCATTATCTTGCTCACCTTTGCTGGCTTACTGTCACTGAACTTGTAAAATTAAGAGTCGTTTTTAAGTGTGCATCCATCTGTTAGCACTTTTATTTTGTTTCACTGCCGTCTTTTGAATCCTTCTGTCGTTTCATTGCTTTAATTGACCTCTTTCAACTCCCCGAGCATTGATTTTGAAAATCTCCACATCTTTATTCCAGTTTTCAATTATCATTCGCTCCAGGTATGATGCCTTTGCTTGCTGCTTGTTTGTGAAACATCATGTTATATCTTACACTGCTACTTGAATATTAGTTCAAACAAAAATGATCACTGTAAAGATGAATATAATTAGTTTCATTTGGGAGTTGGTAGCTAAAAGAGCAGGTAATGATAAAAGTATCTCCTCTTAGTTCAGCTGGTTTGTAAATAGACTTATCCCTGCAAGCTGCCAAAGTAGCATTATCTTGCTCCGCAGTAAGCATCCTAATCCTTGGCCTGCTTCTGCTTTTCCAATGGATTGTGAATTTGTGGATTTCTTGACCTTTTCCAAATCAAGGAGCAAACAGTTTGTGTTTCATCTAAATGAGTTTGATGACAAATCTGCCAAAGGCTTGCTGCCATGTGTTAGTGTGTGAGTGCCAGCAGTTAAAGCTAACAGAAGTATTAGCACCCCTGCATGTGGCACTCTGTCTGCTCCCCTGCTGCTGCCCTGCAGTCCCATCTGCTTCACCAACTAACTTAATTGGTTCCTTTTGTTTTACATTTTTGTTGAGGAATAAAAATCCTTCCTTGTCATTAACCCCTTTGAGAACTGCTGTAACATTGTTTTTGCTCTAAAGATATAACACATGTGATTATTGCCAGGAAGGTAAACACTGAGCCACAGGAGAGTTTCATTTGTTAATCGAGTCCTTGTTTCCCCCAAAATGAAAAAAATTAGTTTTACCCAGTTAAGAATTTGGAAGTTTATTTATCTAATTTATTACAATTCTGGTCCCATTAATAGTTTATATTTTGATGTTACACATGGGAAAATATTTTTATTTCAACTTAGAACCTTAAAATGCACACACAGTTCTGCCTTAAAACATTGTCCTGACTTGACTTTTGTTAGCTAACTATATGAATTGAATTATCTTAACATTTTCACACCATGTAGCTCCTTTGCATCATAGAGGCTTGTATAAGCAGAGAACTGCACACAGAGGTACCTCCTGTATCTAATAAGGTGGTCACTGAGTATATGTTCGTGGTCTTCTGTTGCTGTAACCAGGCTAATTCAAGTTCTGAAGTGTTGTGTATTCAGAGATGCTCTTCTGCACACTACTCTTGTAATATGTTGTTATCTGAGGCTATGTCCACACTAGACCTGATAAATCCGTAACCGAAGCTTTTTCTCTTCGTTTTGACCCTCCATCCTCACTGAAACAGCGTTTTCCTCCCCTGAAAACAGAGATTTTCAGAAACGCTCACCAGAGTGAATAAATCTGAAAACGCCTAATATCCGGTGTAGTGTGTTCGGGGTAACTGGCTATTTTTAAAACCGCTGTCATGACGTGCCGTAACAAATGTTGGCGGCAGCACGGCATTTCATTGTTTTCTTGAATGCAACCTCTAACACCACAACAATATTTGACAATAGATGTGTAACAGCCTAGTGTAACATTGTATGGAAATACAAGATAACACTGATGAAGACATGTTTTATACATTTAATGAGGTGCTTTATTAATGTATTGCTTGTGCAAACATTCAATAGAAGCAATTGTCACTTTTGCCCAGTAACTTGTTTTATTGCATGTTAAATAAAGCAAAATAATACACAAAGACATGGCAAAAGTAAAGTCAACCAAATGAGGTAACAGCAAATTTCACTTTTGCCCAGTAACAAGCCTTATTGCATTTCGTTGTAGCTGTCGTCCCTTTAATCGGTGAAGAGACTACGGCTGTAGGAAATGTTTCTGGACAAATGCGCACCAAGTCTTTCATTTGGCAATTTCCTTTTAAGTCTTTCTAGTCTGTAACTGGACAAATGCACACCAAGTATACCGTTTCCTCTTCGCTTGTTTTCTGTGTGTCCTGCGCATGCCCAGTAGGAGGAGATTCGCCCAAATATCAGTTTCAATGTGGACAGAGGTATTTTTAAAAGCGCCTAGTGTGGACGCCTGTCATTTTTACGCGAAACCGGCGTTTTCAAAATTATCCGGTCTAGTGTGGGCATAGCCTGAATTACTGTCACATTCCTGTCAGCTTGAACCAGTGGCCATTCTCCTTTTACCTGCCTTATTTTACAAGGCAATTTTGCTTACAAAACTGGGTGTTTTTTGTTTTTTTGCGCCCTTCTCTGTAAACTCCAGAGACTATTATGCATGAACATCCCAGGAGATCGGCAGTTTTTGAGATGCTCAAACCACCCTGTCTGGTTTATTTCACAGTCAAAGTCACTTAGATCACATTTCTTCCTTATTTTTACGTTTGGTCTGAACAACAACTGAACCTCTTGACTATGTCTGCATGCTTTTATGTATTAAGTTGCTGCCACATGATTGACTGATTAGATATTTGCATTAATGAGCAGGTGTACCTAATAAAGTGGCCACTGAGTGTATATGATCTATATTGTGCTCCCCTTCTGCCTCTCCATGATATCCTCTCGGGTTTTCTCATTATTTCAGATTGCTCCAAACTTTAGTAAGTTTTCTTACTTTCATTTAACTTTTCTCTTAAGTTATTAGATGTTTGTCTGAAAAGCTGGTTGGCCATTTCCTTTTGTAACTAACACATGACATCTAAATAGTTGTGCACGCCTGGAGATAAGGTAGATAAAAGAGTCGATACTGGTTCAATTCCAAAGGCAAGTTCAGTCTTGTTACTGTAAACTAGTAGCTGAATTCTTTCTGAGGATCTGTTGCTGGTTTACCAGGGCTTTGTTTTCCTTTGTCACTTCTGTTTCGATGTGACAAGATTTGAAAAAGTTTCACTTAAAAAACCTTGCTTGTTCAGTCCACTCATTTTGCATTGTTGCTAACTATGAGAAATGGGGATACGTCCGGAGGCCTGAAAGTCTAATGGAAAAGAGCAGAGGAAGCTGTACGAGTTTATGTTCTTGCATTATTGATCTTGGCCCTTTGCCTAGCTCCCTTAGTTTAAGAGTAAAAGTGCAAGTTATGAATGATAGGAGATAGGAAACTTGTCGAAAGATCTCTATGGTGCAGGATCACATCAATGTTTAAAAAAATTAGGAGAAAGGGCAGAGCATTTTGAAATGTAGAATTTATGTGAGAAGAACTTTGTTGTTTTCATCACTGGTGACAAAATTAAAAGAAGAGAGGCTTGTATTTGACTACTTCCCATCATGACCGTGGGACTTTTCAATGTGTCTTGTAGCATGTGAACTGTCCTCACTTTGGTATTGTTGGAAATCTGCAGCCTTCTTCTTCCAGCAATCTCCCCTAGACAGCCAAGTGTTGAAGAACAGATATGTCTCTTTATTGATATTTGGCGAAGTCAGTGGTTCCCAACCTTTATTTACGTCATGGAGCCTTGCCACTAACCCAGGGCTCCATAGACATAATTCAGAATGTCCTAACCACACTGTCTGGCCACCCATTTGAATACAATCGGAAATGTCTAGTTTGTGGGAAAGAGTTGTACTGGTGATATAAACCAGAAGAAAATAACCTGGTGAAAATCTTAGGGCTGCACTGAACATTGAAAGGGATAACATAAAATAGATGTCAAGGGTTATCATGACAATCCTGCCACTCCTGTGAATGTTACAGCATTGCTGAGATAGAACTGGTAGATAGAAATCTGAGTTATCTAACACCACCAAGAAAAAGATTTAACTGCCTCCTGTATTGTCCATTTGTCCTCTCTTCCTTTACTTGATGGCATTAAGTGCCTATTGCCTTTTAAAGATTGCTGCCAAATAGCTATTATTTACTTACCATCTTTGGCAAAAATAAACATTATTTGATTGAAAGGTAAGAGATCCAATCCCCACCCACGCAGTAATTCCCACAGGTTATTCAAGAAAGATTTGGCGGGGAAAAGTCCAGGAATTTTCTTCTGTTAAACTCTAAAATGAGATTGTCCAATATGGTAGATTAATGATTTGAAATAACATTTTTCTTAAATGATGAGGTGTTTGTTTAAAAAAACTTTACTTTTTGAGAACACATAACTAAACTGCTTTCTAGCATTCAATATGTTTTGCTTTAACACTTTCCTTTTCCAAAAAAAAACAGAAAAATGTTGGCAGCCTGGTCCGGAAAGCTGCAGTGTAATTAATTTTGTCACTTAGACATGTGTGTTTGTCTTTGCTACTTCGCAGTAAAAATGTGTCATGTAAATATTGCTTTACAACACCAGGGAGTCCATTCATCTTTGCAGTAAATAACAAGATGTTACTCCCAGTATTAACATCAGGGCAATTCTGGAACAAATCATTGTCCCCTCCCCTTCTCTCCCCAAACAACTGACTCATGCTACCAGTGGATCTTTAATGCCAACAGCCAGGTATCCTACCCAAAGTGGCTGTTGTTCATGTTGTTCTCTGTATGATTGTGTAAAGAAGATGCAGAATAAGGCATCAAGCCCAACTGATGGTATAATGACATCCATTTCCTAAATTTCTAACTGGCTGCATCGCCATCTGATATGGGGTGGGGGTGGGGGTGCTATTGCATAGAATCAAAATAGGCTGCAGAAAGTTGTAAACTCAGTCAGCTCCATCATGAGCACTAGCCTCTGTAGTATCCAGGATACCTCCAAGGAGCGATGCCTCAAAAAGGCGTCATCCATCATTAAGGGCCACCTTCACCCAAGTCATGCCTTGTTCTCATTGTTACCATCAGGAAGGAGGTACAGGAACCTGAAAACACACACTCAATGATTTGGGAACAGCTTCTTCCCTCCTGCCATCTGATTTCTGAATGGCCATTGAACACATGGGCACTACTTCACTAGTTTTAGAAACATAGAAAATCTACTGCGCATTACAGGCCCTTCGGCCCACAAAGTTGTGCGGAACATGTCCCTACCTTAGAAATTACTAGACTTCCCCATAGCCCTCTACTTTTCTAAGCTCCATGTACCTATCTAAGAGTCTCTTAAAATACCCTATTGTATCCGCCTCCACCACCGTTGCCAGCAGCCCATTCCACGCACTCACCACTGAGTAAAAAACTTACCCCTGATATCTCCTCTGTACCTACTCCCCAGTACCTTAAACCTGTGTCCTCTTGTGGCAACAATTTCAGCCCTGGAAAAAGCCTCTGACTATCCACACGATCAATGAACACGATAAATTTTATTTATAGTTTTGCGCTACTTATTTAATTTAACTATTTTATGTATGTACTTACTGTAGTTCACACATTTTTCTGTATTGTTATTTATTGCATTGTACTGCTGCAGCAAAGCTAACAAATTTCACTACATGTTCCAGTGATAGGAAACCTGATTCTGATTCTGATTCAGTGTGATCAGGGATGTATAATCTAAATACAAGATGCAACTAAGATTGCAACATCATATTCTCCATCATCCTCCTCCTGCCTTCAACTAAATGCATTACGACATCTGCATTTTTCTAACACAGATTTTGACTGTAATAACGATTCAGTTTTACTTTTCTTTTTCCTGCTATACAGAACAGTAGCTTTCAAAATAATTGCACACCACCAGTCAGTAGAGCTAACATTTATAAGGTACTGGTCAGATTGCACTTGGAGTACTGTCATCAGTTTTTGGGCTCCTTATCTAAGAATATAGGCATTGCATTGGAGAGGGTCCAGAGGAGATTCATGAAAATGCTTCCAGGAACGAAATGGTTAACGTATGAGGAGCATTTGATGGCTCTGGGCCTGCAGTTGCTGGAGTTTGGAGGAATGAGGGGGAATCTCATTGAAACCTCTTGAATATTGAAAGGCCTAGACAGAGGTCCCATAGTGGGGGAGTGTAGAACCAGAGGGTACACTCTCAGAATAGAAGGATGTCCCTTTAGAACAGAGATGAGGAGGAATGCCTTTAAGCCAAGGGGTGGTGAATCTGTGGAATTCATTGCACAGAGAGCCGTGGAGGCCACGTCCAAGTCATTGTATATATTTAAAGTGGAGGTTGCTAGTTCTTCATTAGTCAAAGTATCAAAGGTTATGGGGAGAAGGCAAGAGAATGGGGTTGAGAGGTATAATAAATCAGCCATGACAGAATGGCAGAGCAGACTCAATGGCCAAATACTGCTCCTGTGTTTTACTGTCTTATTTGCTGGAGAACCTTATAGTGTTTTCTCTATTTGTACAACTTTGAGCTCTACTGAGTTTGTGAGGGCATGTTGGCACCTTTACTAACAGAATAGTTCAAAATATTTCACTTAGATTTCCAGAAATTTAAATTATGAATATTGTATTGTGACTGTTGCTGAAACATCAGCAGGAATGGCATCTAAACCTCCCATATTAAGATTTTCGGTTAATAGTGGTGTGTTATAAAAAGGGGGATGAGAGCAATATTGGTTCAGGAAATAAATACATCTCTGAGGCAGATAATATGTTTCTTGCATCAACAGATGAAGTCAGATGTGATAAATTGAGGAACAAATGCAGGCAGTTTCATTGCTGGGAATGTGTTACAAACCTCAAATGTTCAGAGGAATATGGAAGAGCTAATACGCAAGACTAGTTTCTGAGAAGGTTATATTAGTAGGGGATTTCAGTTACCCGAACACTAATCAGATTAGTGGGAGAGTAAATAGTATGGAAGGTGTGGAGTTCATTTATGAGAATCATTACACAGAACAATGAGAAAGGGCAGTTCTAAACCTGTGCTTAGGGAATGAAGTGGGCAAATGGGAAGAGCAGTAGCAGGAGAATGTCCTTGAGGGAGCACTCAATTAATTAGATTTAGCATACTTTTATGGACAAGTTCAGAGTAAATTTTATTATCAAAGTACATATATGTCACCAAATACAACCCTGAGATTCATTTTCCTGTGGGCATACTCAGCAAATCTATAGAATAGTAACTATAACAGGATCAATAAAAGATCAACCAGAGTGCAGAAGACAACAAACTGCAAATGCAAATGTAAATAAATAGCAGTAAATAATGAGAATATGACATAATTAGATAAAAGAGTCCTTAAAGTGAGATTATTGGTTGTGGGAACACCTTAATAGATGGACAAGTGAGTGTAGTTATCCCCTTTTATTCAAGAGCCTGATGGTTGTGGGGTAGTAACTGCTCTTGAACCTGGTGGTGCAAGTCCTGAGGCTCCTGTACCTTCTACTCAATGGCACCAGTAAGAAAAGAGCATGGCCTGGGTGGGGCATCTCTTATGATGGATGCTTCTTTCTTGCGATGGTGTTAAGTGTAGATGTGCTGGATGGTTACCTGGAGTAATAATTATAATAGTTTATAATTATAGAACACCAGAGTTATCAAGCTGAAATATGAGATAAGAAAAATTGAAGAGGAGCTATTTTAAGGTAAATTAGAGAGTCAGACAGTGGGAGGCTTTCCAAGGGGGGGGGGGGGGAAGTTCATTAGGATTCAGATCAAATACATTCCCAGTAATACAAAAATCAATTTCCCCAAATATTGTCTCCCCCCTCCCCTACCCTTTTCTCCCCAGCTCCCCACTCAGCATATGTTGAGGAATGAACATTGTGGGATACGGCATAAAACTTAACTCTGCAGAAAGTCTGTAGAAGTGAACTTAAAGAAAATGTGGATGTTAAAGTCATAAATATATATAGAGTTATACAGCACCAGGTTGCCACATGAAATTGAATCAGCGGGTAAAAACAAGTACAGTCTCTTTTTGTGAATGCGTAAAAGTAGGCATCATAGAAACCTCAGGTGGATGAGGTAGATAAACAACGTATGACAAATTAAAAGCATGAAACAGTTACTGGGAAACAGTGATTTCTTATAGTTTGATTTAGGATACCTTGCTTTCTTTTCATTTCTCTTGTTTCTCTAAGGACAATGTCAGGACTGCAATCTATTCTGTTGATGAATCAGAACATTCCTGACAGTAGTGACAGCTGGGTAGTGGACTGTTGCTATTTACGCTGGATGTCTATGTATTCCTGATGTGAGGGTTTTATTCTCAATGCCCTCCCTCAAATACCTCAAATTTGAGTGGTCATGGGTCATGGGTTCACAGCAGATGGTAGGCATATTGCATTTTCGCCAAGAGTGTTTAGTCATGACAGAGTTGGGAATAGAGTGTTGGTATCAGGCATTTCAATGAAGGAGTCTGTCCAAAGCAGCAAAGTGTAGTTCTGGTGATGTTGGCTAACATTGGTTTGCTTATTCTGGTGGGTCTAGAAGATTTTGCAAAGGCAATGGTGCCAGTATTGGTATTTTCCGACTCTTCAAGTAGACGAAGTAATCAAATATATAAGAGAGCATGGATTACTGCTGTACAGTAAACCATGAACTTTGTGGAGAGCTTGATATTCAAGAACCTTAATTTTTAGTTGTCCAAGGCTGTGCTGGTGGACTGAAGCACTAGAGCCACGAGGGAGGAACTAGCCAAAGCTGACTGGAAGGATACCCGGGCAGGATGACAGTGGAACAAAAATGGCAGGTATTTCTGGGAATAATACAGAAGGTGCAGGATCAGTTCATATCAAAGAGGAAGAAGGATTCTAAGGGGAGTAGGGGGCGACCGTGGCTGACAAGGGAAGTCAAGGACTGTATAAAAATAAAAGAGAAGAAGTATAACATAGCAAAGATGAGCGGGAAGCCAGAGGATTGGGAAACTTTTAAAGAGCAACAGAAGATAACTAAGAAGGCAATACGGGGAGAAAAGATGAGGTACGAAGGTAAGCTAGCCAAGAATATAAAGGAGGATAGTAAAAGCTTCTTTAGGTATGTGAAGAGGAAAAAATTAGTTAAGACCAAAGTTTGGCCCTTGAAGGCAGAAACGAGTGAAGGTACGGGGAACAAGGAAATGGCAGATGAGTTGAACAGGTACCTTGGATCTGTCTTCACTAGGGAAGACACAGACAATCTCCCAGATGTAAAAGTGGCCAGAGGACCTAGGCTAACGGAGGAACTGAAGGAAATTCACATTAGGCAGAAAATGGTGTTGGGTAGACTGATGGGACTGAAGTCTGATAAATCCCCAGGGCCTGATGGTCTGCATCCCAGGGTACTTAAGGAGGTGGCTCTAGAAATCGTGGACGCATTGGTCATCATTTTCCAATGTTCTATAGATTCAGGATCAGTTCCTGAGGATTGGAGGGTAGTTAATGTTATCCCACTTTTTAAGAAAGGAGGGAGAGAGAAAACAGGGAATTATAGACCAGATAGCCTGATATCAGTGGTAGGGAAGATGCTGGAGTCAATTATAAAAGATAAAATAACGGCACATTTGGATAGCAGTAACAGGATCGGTCTAAGTCAGCATGGATTTACGAAGGGGAAATCATGCTTGACTAATCTTCTGGAATTTTTTGAGGATGTAACTATGAAAATGGACAAAGGAGAGCCAGTGGATGTAGTGTGCCTGGACTTTCAGAAAGCCTTTGATAAGGTCCCACATAGAAGATTAGTGGGCAAAATTAGAGCACATGGTATATTGGGGGTAGGGTACTAACATGGATAGAAAATTGGTTGGCAGACAGAAACAACGGGTCCTTTTCAGAATGGCAGGCAGTGACTAGTGGGGTACCGCAAGGCTCGGCGCTGGGACCGCAGCTATTTACAATATACGTTAATGATTTAGATGAAGGGATTAAAAGTAACATTAGCAAATTTGCGGGTGACACAAAGCTGGGTGGCAGTGTGAAATATGAGGAGGATGTTAGGAGAATGCAGGGTGACTTGGACAGGTTGGGTGAGTGGGCAGATGCAGTTTAATGTGGATAAATGTGAGGTTATCCACTTTGGTGGCAAGAACAGGAAGGCAGATTACTATCTGAATGGTGTCAAGTTAGGAAAAGGGGAAGTACAACAAGATCTAGGTGTCCTTGTTCATCAGTCACTGAAAGTAAGCATGCAGATACAGCAGGCAGTGAAGAAAGCTAATGGCATGTTGGCCTTCATAACAAGGGGAGTTGAGTATAGGAGCAAAGGGGTCCTTCTGCAATTGTACAGGGCCCTGGTGAGACCACACCTGGAGTATTGTGTTCAGTTTTGGTCTTCAAATTTGAGGAAGGACATTCTTGCTATTGAGGGAGTGCAGCGTAGGTTCACGAGGTTGATTCCCGGGATGGCGGGACTGTCATATGTTGAAAGACTGGAGCGACTGGGCTTGTATACACTGGAATTTAGAAGAATGAGAGGAGATCTGATTGAAACATATAAGATTATTAAGGGATTGGACACACTAGAGGCAGGAAACATGTTCCCGATGTTGGGGGGGTCCAGAACCAGAGCCACAGTTTAACAATGGGTAGGCCATTTAGAATGGAGTTGAGGAAAAACTTTTTCACCCAGAGAGTTGTAGATCTATGGAATGCTGTGCCTCAGAAGCCAGTGGAGGCCAATTTTCTGGATGCTTTCAAGAAAGAGTTAGATAGAGCTCTTAAAGATAGTGGAGTCCAGGGATATGGGAAGAAGGCAGGAACGGGGCACTGATTGTGGATGATCAGTCATGATCACATTGAATGGTGGTGCTGGCCTGAAGGGCTGAATGGCCTACTCCTGCACCTATTGTCTATTGTCTAAATTTCAGATAGGGTGAGGCCAGAGTTATGATAAGCTATTGATTAAGCATGTATTTTAAGAATCACTTTATTGCATTTGTTATGATAGGCTCCCATGCATTGCTTTCACTACTAATGTCAGTAAATATCATTCATAATAATGTACTGTAAGCCACTTAGGTGTGTAGATTTCTTTTTGTTCTGTCCCTCAGCTTTTAAATAATGGGGTTACATTTGCAACAACTGTCCACATCTGTAGCTACTGTTCTATAATCTATAAGTAGGCATTATTGTACTCAGGGATTTATGAACATGCAATGTTATTAATTTCTCCAGTACTTCTAATTCCCTTGAATTCCTCTTCAGTGTACTCTGCTAAAAAAATTATCTACCTTCTTGAAGATTTTGGAGGTCCTTCTAATTTATAGATATAAACAACAAAATTATGGACTTACGATGTATGCTCCTAACCACTGAACTTTAGAATTTCAATAGGGTCTGCAAGGATGTCCACATCATCCTCAAAGGTGTACCTCAAGAATGCATGCAAAGATGCATCTCCAGAATGTGTGCTTAGCTCAATGCTTTGCTGTTTCCACACTCGTGACTTTGTGGATAGGTACAAGTGAAATGCCATCTATAAATCCACTGTTAGCAGAATCTCGGATGCCTAGCTAGAAATGATGTGGAGAGGATGTGACTGATAGTGGGAGAGTCTAGGACCAGAGGGAACAGTTTTGGAATAGGACATATTTATAACATAGATGAAGAGGAATTTCTTTAGCCAAAGTGTGGTGGATCTGTGGAACTCATTGCCTCAGATGGCTGTGGAAGCCAAGTCATTGGGTATATTCTTCTCCTATTTCTTATGGTAACAAGAAGGCATTTAGGAATGAAATAGATCGGAATTGACTGTGGACTTCAGGAAGGGGAAAGTCAGAACACACAGTGGTCTTCATCGAGGAGTTGGCTGTGAAAAGGGTAAGTAGCTTCAAGTTCCTGGGTGTCAACATTACAGAAGATCTATCCTGGGCCCAACACATTGATATGAAGAAGGCACACCAGTTTCGATATGTCACCAAACACTCTAGCAATTTTTTACAGATATACCATGGAAGGTATTCTGACTGTATCACCATCTGGTATGGGGGCGCAAAGCACAGGACTGGAAAAAACCTCCAGGGAGTTGTCTTCTTACCCTCTACCGTTAGGCTCTATGAGTCAACAAAGACAGGGAAGTGATGGCCCCTTCCTGTTAGACTGTTTGTGGTAACTTATTTTTTATTCTTTCAACTTTTCTTCTAATATCTATATCTGTGCACCTGTAATACTACTGTGGCACTGTAATATCCTTTGAGATCAATTAAGTATCTGCCAAGATGGAACCACTGGGTAGCCTTCAACCTGACGGCATGAAATTGATTTACCCTTCCGGTAAAAAAATGTTTCCCTCCCCTTCCCTCTTCTTCTATTCTCTTCTCTGGCTTCTTGCCTCTTCTCATTTGCCTATCACCTCCCCCTTGGTGCCTTCCTCTTTCCATTTCTTCCATAGTAACTCTCCTCTCCTATCAGATACCTTCTCCAGCCCTTTACCTTTCCCACTCACCTGACTTTGTCTGTCACCTTCTGGTCTACCTCCCCCACCTTTTTATTCTGATTTCTTCCCTTTTCCTTTCCAGCTCTGAAGAAGGGCATGACCTGAAACATTGTTCATTCATTTCCATATTTTCTGCCTGACTTGCTGAGTTCCTTCAGCATTTAATGTGTGCTGCCTTGACTAAATGTTCAGGAAGAGCATTTTTCACTTGGGAGCAAGCTTGATAACTGCATATCTTAGATATGTGAATTGGAAAGGATTAGAGATGAGCTGGGGGAAAATTCTTTCCCTCTTATTATATGTAAAAATTGCCTAGAAGAACAGTAACCTACAAGGCAATATGCTGAGATTTGGGAGTTACCTAGGAAGCTCAAATTTTGTCTGGAAGGGATATGTTGGGCTGCTTCTTGTGCTGTGAGTCTCTTTGAATCTCATTAATGGGAAGACTAGTGAGAGAAAGATAAGTGCAGAGTAAAGCTGGAATTCCAGTTGATGCCAAGGTTTTAAAAATCAATTGAATGCCATTTTGATTTGGAATGTGTAAAGGAGGATGCTGAATTCAATTGTTTCAAAAAGAAATTTATAAGATTCTTAGATTTATTAGATTATCAAAAAGAACATTATTACATTCTTTTAGGTACAGCATGTTGATGAATTTTCTTACTCATGGATATCAAATCAAAAATACTGCATCAGGTACAGTACTGTGCAAAAGTCTTTTAAATATATGTGTGTTTTTAAGTATACACACAAATTTCATGACAAGTGTGAGTGATGATAAATCTGATTCTGATATGGATCTCCTTATAGTGGACTGAGATTGTGAAGGAAGCAGGGAGAGGAGAATCATGGTTGGGACAAGGGGAAATGTGTGGGGAGGGAGTGGGAGACACTCTGTAATGAACAATAAACCAATTGGAATCAAATTACCTTGACTGGTATCTCAGGGCTGGGTGTGTCTGCACCTGCACCACCCCCAACCCCTCACCTCAGCTGTCCCACACCTCACCGGCAAACCTCCACCTTCATCATTCTCAACATCCTTTCCTCCTGCCAGAATCACAAAACTCGCACTCCGCTCCACGTTGACAAATACAGTATTGTGCAAATGTCTTAGGCACCCTAGTTTTACATATATATGTATAAACTTTTGCACAGTACTGAAAATAGGTTTTTAATGTAATTTTCGAACACCTAATTGTTAAGCATTGTCAATTATTAAAATTTTTTCCCCTTTCTCTTCCTCCCCCCCACCCCCCTCAAACAACGACCTTGCAGGTAGTAATTCAACAGATGAAGCTGGAAATAAGGTAGGAAATCTTTATTTGCTTTTGGTAACAGTGGATGAAGGGTGATGATGTGTTGGGAATTGAGTACTGTTATTATTTTACCTTGTAATGGTTAAGAATTAGGTGAAAAACCACTTTTCATGAGGCAAGCTGTGAGAATCAGGACAGCTCACTGCTTTTGTATTTTTGACCTCCCAACCAATCCCCTCAGGCTGTTTGTACCATGTAGCCTCTTATCTTTGGTGATAGTTGAACAGATGCAGCATCTGCTCTAGTGCCAGGTTTTCTCTTTGCTCAGCTGGTAGTAGCTGTAGCCTGGATTGATTTTGCATCCGGATATAAAACTTGTAGTTTTCGCATAATTGACATTATACCTCATTTGTGTATATTTCCCCTTTTTCTCTTTAGTAGAAAAATTTCCTTTCTTTACAGATGTACTTAACTTCATAGAAAGTATAATGGAGTTTCAAAATCAGACTATTGATTGCTTTAGAATCTACATGTCCAGAGATTGGCACTGTTCATACCTTGGATTTATAGATCCAGAAGTGTTAGAAATTGCCCAATAACACCAGTGTGAGCAATTAACCATATGCCTTTGGAATGTGGGAGGAAACTGGAGCACCCGGAGAAAATCTACGTGGTCTCAGGGAGAATTTATAAACTCCTTACCTGCACCAGCGGACTGGGTTGGTGGCACTGTAACAGCATTATGCCAACTGCTATACTACATCCCATGCGTCATGATCTTGTTGAATGTGGAACATTCTCAAGGAACAGCATGCTGCACAGGTTTCTTGTGCTAGGACCACTGATATCAGGGTGGGAAATAGGGTTGGCGATTACAGAGTGAGGGAGAATTGGAAGGATTGAAAACAAGAATGGGAATTGTAAAGTTGGGTCTTTTCTACCAGCAGTCAGATTCAGAATCAGAATTAGTCTAATATCCCAACATACGTTATGAAATTTGTTAACTTTGCAGCAGCTGTACAATGCAATCCATAATAAATAGCGGAAAAAAAACTGTGTTTATGGGTTCAATGTTCATTTAGAAATCGGATAGCAGCGGGGAAGAAACTGTTCCTGAATCGCTGAGAGTATGCCTTCAGGCTCCTGTACCTCCTTCCTGATGGTAACAATGAGAAGAGAGCATGTCCTGGATGGTGGGGGTCCTTAATGATGGACACTGCCTTCCTGAGGCACTGTTTAGTCAGTGTGGTTCAAACACTGGGATAATGGATGAATAAGGTTTAAATGTGTTAGGGTGCAATGAAATAATAATTAGTTAGGATTAATATTACTATTCCTCTATAAGCTGGAATCAACACTTTATTGGTATCGTTTCATCTCAATTTCAAAAGCAAATGCTGAATGCAAGCAGCATATTTTCAAAGAATCTTTATAAAACATTTATTCATTACACGTATATTTTGAAGACAGTCCAAGACTGTGCACCACAGGAACAGGAGTCTATCAAACTAAATTAACCCAGGTTGCTCTGCAGTACATTTGCAGATTGTTGTTGTGTGTGTCAAGCATTCATATTAAGGCTGGCAGTGTTTGGACACTTAGTGTTTCTTAATTATCTTTACTGGTCAAAAAAAAGATCAGATGCATACTGTGTGAAGTGTGGCTCCCGGCACACTCCTCATAGCACTGTGAAAAACAGCTTCTTCCCTTTGAGTTAGCACTGATCATCAGCAGCAGTTTGCAAACTGATGTAAACAGGCAGGAAGCATCCAATTCCCTTTATCATCCGATAGTTCACAGTCGTTAAACACATTCCCAATGGATTCACAGGTGAAAGTGTGGCTGGACTTCTGTAGCGCTTTCACCTTTCAGCTGAAATTCCACTTGCAAGAGTTTCCCATAGACACATGTCATCATCTCTCACTTATTCTATTGTAGTTACTAAAGCCATATTTATGGTAGAACATAAGATGCCATTCCTTACTTTTGGAGTATTGTAATTCACGGGAATTTTCCACTGCTGAGAGCTCTGGATGTTTGGTTGAATTTATACTCACAAGGAATTTTATGTTTGCAAGTTAGGTAAACAAGATCTGAGAAAAGTTCCGATAAATGGATATAGAGCATGAGGGATTGTCACATAGGATGGCTGATTAGCTTAAAGGGTGACTTGTACTTATTACGTCTGTATATTTCTTTTGAATTGATGCAATTGCAAAGAAGGCACACCAACGGCTGTATTTCATTAGGAATTTGAATATCACCAAAGACACTCGCAAATTTCCACAGAAAGGAGAGTGTTCTAACTGGTTGCATCCTTGTCTGGTATTGTGGGGGGGTTACTGTGGATGATTGAAATAAGCTGCAGAAAGTTGTAAGCTTAGTCAGCTCCATCGTGGGCACTAGCCTCAGTAGTATCCAGGACATTTTCAAGGACTCCCATCACCAGAACATGCCTTTTTCTCATTACTACCATCAAGAAGGAGGTACATGAGCTTCAAGGCACACACTCAACAATTGAGGAACAGTTTCTTCCCCTCTGCCTTTCGATTTCTGAATAGACATTGGACCATGAACACTACCTTACTACTTTTTAAATTTCTATTTCTGCACTACTTATTTAATTGTTTAATCAATAAATATATATATATTTACTGTGATTAATTTTTTCTGTATTTATTATGTATTGCTTTGTACTGCTGCTGTAAAATTAGCAAATTTCATGACATACGCCGGTGATAGTAAATTTGATTCTGGACCTTCAGAAATATCATTTTAACTTTAGTTTGATGACTTACTACCATTAAGTTCTGAGGTAATACAAAATGCAAGAGTAGTCTTTACAACATGGGGCATGAACAGCATTTTGAATGGAAAGTATTTTATTTATCATCCATCCTCAGATCCCAAGTTGTTTGTATTAATGCAAGTTAGTTGAAGATAAATGTGTTCTAATGCACAATTATGTCCTGACACCAGGTATAAACTTTGGGATATTCTGTTGTCACGGTGGAAGGTTAGGTGAGTTGCCAAAGCTAGGTTGCGTTATTAGTTCAGCCACTATGATTGCAGCCTTTTAGGAGTCAATGCACCTTGCCCAGGAAAAGGGAAAGTTCTCAGAATCAGGTTTAATATCACTGGCACATCTCATGAAATTTGTTGTTTTGTGGCAGCAGTATATTGCAATGCATAATAATAAACTATAAATTACAATAAGAAATATCTATTTTTATTATATATATCAATACATTTTATATATAGTGCGAAATGAGAGCAGAAAAAGAAAAGAATAGTGAGGTAATGTACTTGGGTTCATTGTCCATTCAGAAATCTGATAATGAAAGGGAAAAGGCTGTTTCCTAAAATGTAAGTGTGGGTCTTCAGGCTCCTGTACCGCCTCCTTGATAGTACCATTGAGAAGAGGGGTGATTCCTGATGGATTCTGCCTTTTTGTGGCATCACCTTTTAAAGATTTCCTCAGTGCTAGGGAGGCTAGTGCTCATGATGGAATGGAGCTGGCTGAGTTTATTGAAGAAGACTTGCAAGTCCTTTGCAAGAACCCAAGAACACTACCTCACTACTTTTTAAAAATTTTTGTTTCTGCAATGTTCCGTTGCAGCAGACTTGTAAGTCCTTTGAATGCAAGTTAGTACAATTACGGTTGTAATGTTTAGTTGGGAGAAATAAAGTGAAGTTTGTGTGTGGGACTTTGACTTAACAGTTGTTTCACTCTTTGCATAAAATTTCCTGTCAGAAATTGAAACTGGAGGCTTGGTGCTATGTATAAAAATTGGTTTGAAGGAGGAAAAAGGCAGAGTTTATTTTAGCTTGGACATTTAATCCAGATAATTGGATATGCTTGGAGAATGAATCTGGGCCTGTCCATAAAATCTTCCCCTTTGACCAAACTTTCACCATCTGCCTCAATTCTCCTTATTTGGCTGAATGTCAAATTTTGTTTGTTCCTGCAAAGTACCTTGGGACATTTTACTATGCAGTAAGCACTGTTTAAAATATACATTGTTGCTGTGCCCTGCATCAGTCTGTGGTGGTCGTTGTTAAATGCAGATTGATGTGAATCTCCACTGCTGTAAACTAAAGAATTTTATTTGGTTCTTTACTCCAAGCATGGCTCCTGAGAATCGGGTGTAAAATTACTGGCATATGTCATGAAACTTGTTGTCTCTGCTGCAACGGAACATTGCAGAAACAAAAATTTAAAAAAAGTAGTGAGGTAGTGTTCTTGGGTTCGATGACCATTCAGAAATTGGATGGCAGAGGGGAAGAAGCTGTACCTAAATTGCTGAGTGTGTGCCTTCAGGCTCCTGTACCTCCTCCCTGATGGTAGTAATGAAAAGAGAGATGTTCTGGGTTATGAGGGTCCTTAATGCTGGATGCTGCCTTTTTGAGGCATCGCTCCTTGTAGATGTCCTGCATACTACGGAGGCTATTACCCATGATGGAGTTGAGTAAGTTTACAACTTCCTGCAGTTTATGTAGTGTAGTTTTCATTCCTGTTCTCAGTAGCAATCTTCTATCATAAACAAATAACATGTAGTTTTGTATTTTAAAAAAATTCACATATGATGCACTGCTTCATGTAGAAGAAAAAGTAATTATATTTTCAATATGCACCTTTCAGCATCGAAAGATATGCTAGGAAGCCAAAATCATGGCTCTCAAGCTAGCCTCAGTTGGTGAGGTTTCAACTCCTTTGGGTAAAAGAGTTCATGGTTCCACTTGCTCTGGCTACAAAGTTTGTAATCTAGCATCCTGCTCAAATGGAAATCTTTCAATGGTTGTTGGAGGTGAAGTTTTTATCAGAGTGTACTCAATAGCAGAATTAGGACATTTAAAGAACACTTAGAATCTGCTGAAAGCAATGATTTTGTTGATTTGAAAACCAAAAGTTCTCATAGATTCACCTGCAGCTTGTATTTCACATGTGCCTGGGGTGAGAATGCTAACACCTAATTCACAGTGTTACATTATCCTCAGCACATGCCAGAAACACACCATTAGGTGCGTCTGTGAACCTTGGTGCTTCCTAGAAATGGAAGTGCTGCTATTGGGCAGCCCTTTGATATACAGACACTTTGAAATGCTGACCAGCCATCAAAGGGAGTACTTTGATTCCCACTGGCCATAATTACAAGGAGTTCCCATCACTGAAAGAATTTCCCAAGAGCTCGTTCTTTTGTAAAAGGATATATTGATTTTCCATGTGGAGCACAGTGTTCAAATAAAAAAGTGTTTCAGAGAAGCCGTCTTAGTGATGGTGTCTTCATGTCCACCATTTCAGTGGACCCTACTTATCAGAATCCTTGGCATAGTCGTGAAATTAATTGGAACGTATTCTTTCTAAATTTCTTTTTGGTCCACAGTGACCTACTCTACTTTGCTAGTTTCCTGAAAATACTACGAGTGGGTCCGTCCATGGATCTGTGGAAGATTTGGCATGCATTAAAAAATGTACATTCTGAAAAACATTACACTTGTTGTCTTCATAACCTTTTAATGTGTCTTGCTTTCTTCCATTTTCTGGTCACTTCAGTACATTTGTTTTAATAGACAAAGTAGGGTATTTGGCTAACAGTCTCTGAAGAGGGCAGCAAGGGTAGATAAGAAGGTTATGGATACGTGCCTTTTTTTAGTCAAATCATGGGATATAAGAGCAGAGTGTGGTGGAAGTATATAAAACATTGTTACATAATTTTGGTTGCCACAATACTGGTAGAATGTGGTCATTCTGGAAATTCACCTGATTGCTGCCCTGGGATGGGGCACTTCTGCTCCGAAAATAAACCAGATAGACTAGATTTGTTTTCTTTGCAGCAAAGGAGGCTAGACTGGGACCTAGGAACCTGACTGAGGCATATAAAATTATGAGGGACATTGACAGATTAAATAGTGAGAAACATTTCCCCTTAGCAGGGGTGGCTTAAACTAGAGGGCATAGGTTTAAAAGTTCAAAGTGCATTTATTATTAAGGAGTGTGTAAGTGACATTCATCTGCTTACAGGCAGCCACAAAACAAGAAACCTGAAAAAACACAATTTAAAAAAGAAAGACCAACACCTAATGCGGAGAGGGAGGGAGGAATAATAAGAAAAAAAGCAAACAAATCGTGCAAACTATTGAAGGTATTGGGGGGTGTTTATGGAAAGTTAACAGCCAGAGGGTGGGCGAAACGTGGAATGCAATGTTTGAGTGGGTGGTAGAGGCAGATACTTTTGTGACATTTAAGAAGCATTTATATCTGTACTTGCAATGCTACAGCTCAGAAGGCTATGGACCAAATGTTGTACATTAACAATCTCACTGGATAAATAAATTCTATGTCTTGTTTCGCAATCCTTTGAGAACAAGGAAAATATGGCATGACATTCCTCTTTCTCTTTATAGAGTCATTAGCTCTTTGCTGGGCTTCAATTCCACAGATGTTGGATGTCCTCCATAGCAGAATGGTTTAATCCTTGAAGTTATAGATTCTGATTTTAAACTTCTTTGCTGGCATGTTGAAGTTACTTTTGATTTCATGAAAACTCCTTGCTGATGTTTTACGTTTGTTAAATTCAATTAGAAATTACTGTCATAACAGATCCTGAACACTTCAGAATGCACAAATTCATAGTCTGCGACAGTTTCCATCATTTCTGAGCGTTCTCATACCAAATTTTGGATTGGCTTGTTGTAGTATTTGTCGTTCAGCAGTCATTGTTTCCTTTTCTCAATTTTAGTTGTTTTTTTAGTAAGTTAAAAACAGTTTAGTCCCTCCAATATTTTGTGTGTGTTGCTCTGAATTTCCAGCACTGGCAGTATCTCTTGTGTCTTATGTGGTTTTGGCATGTGTCTTTGTGAGCAGATTTTCAAGTCTCATCTGATGTTATTTTATTAATGTACACTTTTATTTCAGATGTTGCACAGTAGAATAAAAAGTCAGCCTGGTGAACTGAGTGAGTTAAAAGGGAGTAAAAACATAAAATGCTGGCAGAACTCAGCAGGCCAGAGGTAGTCAGACTCCTGATGAGGGGTTTCGACCCGAAACGTCGTCACTACCTCCTCCCATAGATGTTGTCTGGCCTGCTGAGTTCTGTCAGCATTTTGTGTTTTTATTTATTTCCAGCATCTGCAGATTCACTCGTGTTGCCTTTGAGTTAAAAGGGAGCATGGGATTGGGTTCCTGTTGTGTGAAAGTGAATGTGGGAATTTAGGTCCCAGTGATCGGAAGGGAGTGCAGGAGTTGTGAGCCTGGTGAATGGAGGGCAGTTTTGAAATCAGTGCCAAATGAACCATTTACCTGGCCAGTTGGATTTTCAACGAGTGTGATAGTGGGTTATTAGAGTTTCACTGTATGAGCTGTTTAATTCTAAAGCCATTGTGTTTGTCCTTAATCCCAATACGCATTTCCACCCCAGGATCCTGAATGGTTCTTATGAGCACAAATATAAGGTGATTTGTGGTATGACACAATCATCTGCTTCTTTGGTAACTCACTCATCTTTGGTCCCCACTGGATCACCTGTGGCTCCAAGTAGCTGTTTGCATGTGACAGCGGCCACACCCCAATACACTGCTTTGACAAGCGGGTTATACCAGGTGACAGTAGCTAGATGTCTCATACCCCAGTGAGATAGGGACATGCTTATCCTAGCATGCGAAGTCAGCTCCAGGGGACTGGGCAGTTGAGATCTACAGTGAAATTCAGGAGGTTCTGCAATGCTCCATTGGAGAGTGAAGGGCATGACAAAACACAGCAGGCATCATGGTCATCCACTGCAACCAAGGAAGATCCCAGTTTGTGACGCTTGTTCATACCACTGGACCCAGACTTCTGAGGTAGAGAGCGTGGAACTGCCCCAGTGTAGTGGCTTTTCCGCTTTAAAAACTCTCCCGCTCAGGCATCATTGGACATATTCATTTATTTTAATTATTATTTTTCTTCTTCTATATTATGAATTGCATTGAACTGCTGCTGAAAAGTTAACAAATTTCATGATACATGCCAGTGATAATAAATCTGATTCTGATGGACAACCACCAAATGATCCTTGCCAATAAATGAATTTTCATTTGAAGTATGATCCAGTGAATGCCCAGCACTAGTACAAGTCTGGCTAATTATGAGTGGGAATCTTCACACTGTCTGAGAGTGAACATAGAGCATGATTTTTGGAAGTTTTGTATTCTTGATGAAAACGCAGGACCTAGACTGAGATTTTAACAGTGTTTCTGGGCCAAGATTAGGCTTGAGAGGAACAGCATTACAGTATGTCCCAGTGCCAAAGAGACAATGTAACACAATTATGGAGTTGAGTTTATAATTTCTGAACTTGTGTTGTTGAGTTAAATTCTAAGAAGACTGTGTGGAAGGATTGTTCTTGATTTAAATATTTTTGGGAATAGTTTGGTATGTTGTTTAATTTAACGTTTCTACACAACCAATCTGAATTGCTCTTATTTGTGTTAAGACGTGCACGGCCCAGTTAACTGCTTTCAGTGAAACACGCAAACTAATCACTGGATCAGATCTAAACTTGTGATTCTAACTTCTCTGTTAATGAGATTTGGCTCTTTGCAAAAGCTACAGACATTGTAAATAAAATATGGCATTAATTTTGTAATACTTGGCTATTTACCCTGTTAGAAAGATGGAGAAGCAAGAACAAAACTCTTGCAACTGTTGTTCATGAAATTTGGGCCAACATTTCTTATAAGGCTTAATCACAATAGATGTTTTAATGTTCTGCTAATGTTACTGGCTTCATAATCCTAGATGTTGGAATTAGCTAAAATTGCTATCAACTGAGTTAACTTGACATGGCGTAAAGAAGGAATTCTCATTTGAGGAAGTTTACATTTATGAAGAATGGACTACCATTTGGTTGTAAATTTGTCCATGTTTATATCTCTTCAGCTGAGTGGCTGAGGGTTGATGCCAAAGGAACCTTGGGCTGTAGCCTAGACATGTTCCTTAGATTGTTTGCTTACAGCTGGCTGAATATTTGCAGAGCTTGAGGCATAGGAGCAAACCCTAACTAAAGCGACAAGAACAAAGGCATAAGAACTGAAGAATATGGAAACATATGGATGCCTTAAATCAGGGGTTCCCAACCTGGACCCCTTGGCTAATGGCAGGAGTCCATGGCATAAAAAAGGTTGGGAACCCCTGCCTTAAATGCAGAAGATTCTGGTTTGACAGATAAGCATCTGATTTCAATGGTTTCTTTTCAAATGAACCTTCACAAAGTTTATTGACCCTTGTCCCAAACATCTTAACTGAAGAGGTTGCTGCCTTATTATTGTTTTATACAGTAAAAGTGGAGTTACCCCATGTAGGCACTTACTTGAATGCCCTTTAATCATGTGAGGTATTGTTTTCAGAGGTGTATTCTGTCACTGGGGTAAAATTCACACGTGTGGATTATTACCAGGTTATGCCATCATTGCTGCAAATTTAATGCTTCTATAAGTGTCAACTTTCAAAGGTGTAAATTCTCACTGGAAATCCTTATGCAGATGTGTACTTACCTGGACCCACTAGCATTAACTGTCAGTGAGGTGCTGTTTCTCAGATCTGACCTCTTGTCAGAATACCGTCTTGCAGGTGTGTACAGCTTTGCTAGCATGTTTTCACTGGGAAACTGTTTATCCTAGGGAAAGCGCATTACAGGTAGAACTTAGTGGGTCAGACAACATCTGTGGAGACAAAGGGATAGATAGAAGTTCTGATCATCAGTCCTCAGTTTGATGGAGGGTCTCAGCCCGAAACGTAGACTGTATCTTTTCTGTAGATGTTGTCTGGCCTGCTGAGTTCCTCCAGCACTTTGTGTGTGTTGCATAGAGAGAATTTTCATCCCTTTGCTGTCTCCAACGTCTAACGTTTTCTGCATCTCTCTTCCCCCCCCCCCCCCCCCAAACAAGGTTCCATTGTCCCATCAACCCTTCTTCTGCCAGATCCACCTATCATTTGCTGGCTCCTGCTTCATCTTTTCCCCTCACCCTCTGCACTTAGGCTTATAGTCCTAAATGCAGAATCTGGACTTGAAATGACAATTATCCTTTTGTCTCCACAGATGCTGCTTGATGTTTTGAGTGCCTCCAGCAGTTTGTTTTTATTTTGTTCCAGATCTCTGTATCTGCAGCCCCTTGTGCCTCCATTGTCCCAGGGAATTGTATCTTGTGGCAAAATTACAACCTAAAATGTAATATCTTCTAATCTTTTTCTCTTCTTCTTAAGCCCCTCTAGGCATAGGCTATTGACAGCAGCTCACCAGAGTCCTCTGTCCTGAGCCAATAGAAGGATGATTGTCTCTGTGGCTTCTACATTCACCTCATGGCCTCATCCATCTTCTTGGTGAAGTTTCCTCCTTTCCCAGGAATGAAGGCTTTGGCACTCCTGTTGTCATTTCAGTAGCTTTGGGTTTTTACAGGATGGGGTTGCTAGCCCTATGCCCAATGCTCCACCCCTCCAAGCCAGGCTTAGGACCATTTGTGGTAGAGTTTCAGACCTTTTAACTGGAATGAATTGTAGGTAACCCAGAGTTTATAACTTGTAATCTGTGTGAACCTATTTCTGACTGGGACCTGCTGAATACAATTGGAATTGGAGACCCTGGCTGACAGATTTCTTATTCTTCTCCCTAGCCCAGGGCAAGCAGACCAATTGGAGCACCCCATTGCTTAGCCAGCTGACAATTCGGGCCGAGTTAATGAACCTGAGATTTACTATCTGCGTGGTATGGGAGTTCATTTCGACCATAAGATATAGGAGCAGAATTAGGATATTTGGCTCACCGAGTCTGCTCCATCATTCCATCATGGCTGATTTATTATCCTTCTCAATCCCATTCTCCTAACTTCGCCCTTTAACCTTTGACACCCTTTACTAATCAAGAACCTATCAACTTCTGCTTTAAATATAGCCAACAATTTGGTCTCCACAGCAGTCTGTGGCAATGAATTCCAGAGGTTCACCACCCTCTGCCTTAAGAAATCCCTCCTCATCTCTGTTCATATTTCACAATGAGACAATTGGGCAGCTGTTTATAATGTTTGCACTGTAGCGATGTGCTACACACAGCGCTGAAATAACGACATGCAGTCGGTAAATCGTTTCGAGACTAGTTTATTCAAACTTCCTGGTGCTGGTATTTAAATCCCTAGTGCCCAGTGCCCGCCCTCTCCGGGCGGAAATGACGTCAGAGGTGCATTACCAAAGTCTCTCCCCGTGCGCTGGCTATTTGTGAGCCGGTTCGCCTGCGCAGAAAGTGGGTCGCCACATAAACCCCCCCCCAGAACCGGCGATACACCCCCCAATGTCCTCAGTCTGGGTCGGACTCTGTTTGGGAGGTCTGCCTCTGCGCCGCGGTGCCTGAACCGCGACCGGCTGCGCCAAGTCCGCATGGGCTGGTTTGAGTCGGTCCACTGTGAAAACCTCCTCTTTCCCCCCCAATGTCCAGAACGTACGTGGACCCGTTGTTGTTGATCACCCTGAATGGCCCCTCGTACGGCCGCTGTAGCGGCACCCGGTGTCCGCCCCTTCGTACAAACACAAACTTACAGTTTTGCAGTTCTTTGGGTACATGGGTCGGGGTCAGTCCGTGCTGTGAAGTTGGTACAGGGGCCAGGTTGCCGAGCCTTTCGCATAGCCTGTCCAGGACTGCTGCGGGTTCTTCCTCTTGCCCCCTTGGGGCTGGTATGAACTCTCCCGGGACGGCCAGGGGTGTGCCGTACACCAACTCGGCCGATGAGGCGTGCAGATCCTCTTTGGGCGCTGTACGAATTCCAAGCAGGACCCAGGGAAGCTCGTCCACCCAGTTAGGTCCTCTCAGGCGGACCATGAGAGCGGACTTCAAGTGACGGTGGAAGCGTTCCACCAGTCTGTTCGACTGTGGGTGGTAGGCAGTTGTGTGGTGCAGCTGCGTTCCCAACAGGCTGGCCACAGCTGACCATAGGCTGGAGGTGAACTGGGCGCCTCTGTCGGAGGTAATGTGGGCCGGTACCCCGATGCGTGCTACCCAGGTTGCGATCAGTTCTCAGGCGCAGGAATCGGCAGATGTGTCGGTGAGCGAGACCGCCTCTGGCCACCTCGTGAACCGGTCTACCACCGTTAGGAGGTACTGCGCTCCTCGGGACACTGGTAGGGGGCCCACGATATCCACGTGAATGTGGTCGAACCTCCGGTGGGTGGGTTCAAACTGCTGTGGCGGGGCTTTAGTGTGCTGCTGTACCTTGACTGTTTGGCACTGCGTGCACGTTCTGGCCCATTCACTGACCTGCTTGCGAAGTCCGTGCCACGCAAACTTGCTGGAGACCAGCCGGACGGTTGTCCTGATAGATGGGTGTGCCAAACCGTGTATGGAGTCGAAAACCTGCCGCCTCCAGGCTGCCGGGACGATGGGGCGAGGTTGCACAGGAGGGTCCTATCACCTGGGCCTACGAGAAAGTCCTGCAGCTGCAAACCCGAGACTGCGGTCCTGTAGCTGGGCATCTCGTCGTCTGCCTGCTGCGCCTTCGCCAGTGCTGCATAGTCCACCCCCAGGGACAGGGCCTGGACAGCTGGTCTGGAGAGTGCGTCCGCCACGACGTTGTCCTTTCCCGAGACGTGCTGGATGTCCGTTGTGTACTCCGAGATGTCGCTGCTGGCGAGCCGACCAGGGATCGGACACCTTCGTGAACGTGAAGGTCAACGGTTTGTGGTCCGTGAACGCGGAAATGGCCTGCCTTCTAAGAAGTACCTGAAATGCCGGATTGCCAGATACAGTGCCACAGCTCCTGGTCGAAAGCACTGTACTTGAGTTCGGGTGGTCGTAGGTGCTTGCTGAAAAACGCCAGGGGTTGCCAGTGACCCTCGATGAGTTGTTCCAGCACCCCACCGACTGCCGTGTTAGATGCGTCCACTGTGAGGGCGGTAGGGACGTCCATTCTGGGGTGCACTAGCATCGCGGCGTTTGCCAAGGCTTCTTTCGTTTTAATGAAAGCGGCGGCGGACTCCTCGTCCCAGGTAATGTCCTTGCCCTTACCCGACATCAGGGTGAACAGGGGGCGCATGATTCGGGCAGCTGAAGGGAGGAAACGTTGGTAGAAATTTACCATACCCACGAATTCCTGAAGGCCTTTGATTGTGTTGGGTCGGGGGAAATGGCGGACTGCGTCTACCTTAGCGGGCAGAGGGGTTGCCCCGTCTTTAGTAATCCTGTGGCCCAGGAAGTTGATGGTGTCGAACCCGAACTGGCATTTGGCCAGGTTGATTGTCAGGCCGTATTCACTCAGTTGGGCGTAGAGTTGAAGGAGGTGGGACAGATGCTCCTGACGACTGCTGCTGGCTATGAGGATGTCGTCCAAATAGATGAAAGCGAAGTCCAGGTCGCGTCCCACCGCGTCCATTAACCGCTGAAATGTCTGTGCGGCATTCTTTAGGCCGAACGGCATGCGGAGGAACTCGAAAAGGCCAAAAGGGGTGATGAGTGCCGTTTTGGGGATGTCGTCCGGATGCATCGGGATTTGATGGTATCCCCGGACGAGGTCCACCTTGGAGAAGATCCGTGCGCCATGCAGGTTTGCTGCCAAATCCTGAATGTGCGGCACAGGGTAGCGGTCCGGTGTCGTAGCCTCATTCAGCCTGCGGTAGTCGCCACATGGTCTCCAGCCCCCTGTTGCTTTGGGCACCATGTGCAGGGGGGAGGCCCATAGGCTGTCGGACCGCCATATGATCCCCAATTCCTCCATCCGCTTGAATTCCTCCTTCGCCAGGCGGAGCTTTTCCGAGGGGAGCCTTCGTGCGCGGGCGTGGAGGGGTGGTCCCTGGGTCGGAATGTGGTGTTGTACCCCGTGTCTGGGCATGGCTGCCGTGAACTGCGGTGTCAGAATCGATGGGAAGACCACCAGGAGTCTGGTGAATTCGTTGTCCGACAGCGTGATGGAGTCCAGGTGTGGGGCCGGCAACTTTGCTTCACCCAGGGAGAACGTCTGGAAAGTCTCGGCATGTACCAGTCTTTTCCCTTGCAAGTCGACCAGCAGGCTGTGAGCTCGCAAGAAGTCAGCCCCCAGGAGTGGTTGGGCCACCGCGGCCAGTGTGAAGTCCCACGTGAACCGGCTGGCACCGAACTGCAGCTGCACTGTGCGGGTGCCGTAGGTCCGTATCGTGCTGCCCTTTGCAGCCTGGCAACAGGTCCTGGCTTCCTGTTGCGGGTGTCGTACCCCGTCGGGGGCAAGACGCTGATCTCTGCTCCGGTGTCGACCAGGAAGCGGCGTCCCGACTGTTTGTCCCAGACGTACAAGAGGCTGTCCTGGTGGCCAGCTGCCATAGTCATTAGCGGCAACTGGCCCTGGCCCTGGCAGGGCGGGCGACAATGGCGGGCTTTTGTGCCCCACCGCTGGTGGTAGAAACACCACTGTTCAATGGCCTCCTCACTCCTGCTTCTGTGTTGTGTGCGCCCCCCTGCCAGGCCTGGTCTGGTCTGCTGTTGGGCGCGTGGCCTGGTAATCTGACCGACGTACGCCACGCTGTCCCTCTTGGCTTTCCACAGCACGTCTGCCTGGGCCGCCACCTTCCGGGGGTCGCTGAAATCTGCGTTGGCCAGCAGCAGATGTATGTCCTCGGGCAGTTGCTCCAGGAATGCTTGCTCGAAAATGAGGCAGAGCTTGTGTCCGTCAGCCAGGGACAGCATCTCGTTCATCAATGCTGATGGCAGTCTGCCTCCCAAACCGTCCAGGTGAAGCAGGCGGGCACCCCGCTCACGTCGTGGGAGGCTAAAGGTCCCAATGAGCAGCGCCTTGAATGCTTCATATTTGCGGTCTTCCGGGGGCGACTGTATGAAATCCACAACCTGGACGGCCGTCTCCTGGTCAAAGGCGCTCACCACATGGTAGTAACGCGTGGAATCAGAGGATATCTGCCAAATCTGGAACTGGGCTTCTGCTTGGCTAAACCACACGCGTGGTCGCAGCATCCAGAAAGTCGGCAGTTATAATGAAACTGCGTTGCGTGAACAGATGAAGAGTCGGTCATCTTTGGTCCAAATCCCGTTTGGACCATCGGGGTCACCAATGTAGTGATCTGCTACACACAGCGCTGAAATAACTACACGCAGTCAGTAAATCGTTTCGAGACTAGTTTATTCAAACTTCCTGGTGCTGGTATTTAAATCCCTAGCGCCCACCCTCTCCAGGCGGAAATGACGTCAGAGGTGCATTACCAAAGTCTCTCCCCGCGCGCTGGCTATTTGTGAGCCGGTTCGCCTGCACAGAAAGTGGGTCGCCACAGCACTTTTATTCAGGTTCTGGTGACAGCAGGTGGATTAGGAGATACAGGCTAAGCAATTTAAGTCCTGAAGAAGGGTCTCGGCCCAAACATTTACTGTTCATTCATTTCTATAGATGCTGCCTGACCTGCTGAGATTCTTCCAGCATTTAGTGCGTGTTGCTTTGGATTTCCAGCATCTACAGAATCTCTCGTGTTCGTAGTTTAAGTCCAGCCATTTTTGGCTTGCTGCATGAGATATCAAGAAAAAGCTGTAAGTATAGGATACAATGAAGGCCCAGCAACATCCCGATTATAGGATCCACTTTATATAAAATGCACTGTATTTACTTGCCTCAGTTACTCCTACAACACCTCCCAAACCACAACCTCTACTAAAAAGAACAAGGCCAGCAGGCATATTGGGAAGCTTAATTACTGCATGTTCCTTTCCAAGTTTCACACTACATTGACTTAGAAATATATTGCTATTCCTTCATTGTTGCAGGACCTTAATCCTGGAATTGCTAACACTGGAGGTGCCTTCACTAAGTGCAGCTGACCAACATCTGTTCAAGGGCATCCAGGCATAAGTGGTGAATGCTGGGCCCACCAGTGATGCTCAGGTCCTGAAAAATGATTCTTAAAAAGAGCTTGGTTCTCAGAGCACAAAGGAACAATATCCTCATATTGAGTATGAGGCTTGGATTCAACAGAAGGGATAGAGACAGCACTTTAAAGCTGTTAACATTCAGCAGCAGAAACCTTAATTGAGCAATTTTAATGATGTAAGCCTCAACCAGTTTATGTCAGCAGATGTGTGGTTTGCTGCCAGTAACTAAATTGAAACTAAAATTAATTCTTTAAGCCTTGCCACAGATGATCTCAGAATTTTTGTTTTGGCAATTGGCAAAGATGACTGTTCTAATTACCTATTGTTGGAGAAAGAACTGGTGGTGTTTTGCAGTGCTCCACGTGGTGTTTGAATTTCCATAGCTGACTGTTCAAACACTTGCAGCCCCTGCTCGTTCTGTTAAAAGCGTTTAAATCAAGTCTGCTAGATGTAGGATGAATGGTCACCTTCTATATTTTAGGAAAATGTGAGATGTTGGCAAGTCCTTTGTGATGGAGGTATATTGTGGGAGGCTTCCTCATCACTTCTAAGTCCATATTACTGACTCTTTTATGCTGCTTTTGAAGTGAGGGGGGAATCTTTTTATATGCAGGTAAATTCCTTGGAGATATCACACCACAGGCCTTGTTCATTCCTATTTCATCCTCATTGGCTTAGAGCTGAACAAGGAGCTTGAATGTGAGCGTAGCACACGTTCACGTTTGGACGTGAAGCTGCTCCTTTGATCTTTACTCAGCTCACGCCATCTGTACGTTGCAAATGGGCATGTGGCCTTTTATCATGCAGCACACTTCTTCTCGTGTTCTGTTTAGGACATAAGGTGAGGAGATTGACGCTGAAGTCTCATTCATGCTTTCCTGTCTGTTGCCTTGTTAATTGCCCACATGTTCAGCTGAAGTCAATGCTGTACTTTTCCTGCTCTGGCAGTCCTACATTTAGTCATCACTAAAGGAGATGTGGATATGAAGCATTTGTGCCTGTACTGGCAGAGTTCACTGTTCTCTGTCCTGTGGCTTAATGCCCAAAATATACCAGGTGTAGTCCAAAACATTGTGGAGCTGGGTGAGCCTGGGGATGGGGGGGGGGGGGGGGGGGGGAGGGTGGAGAAAAACACTAATTTAAAGAACAATTTCCTATTGATGGTGGAGTTTTGCTTGATCAGAAAGTTCCCTTTAATGTTCTCAATTTATTCAGTACGACACAATTTATTCAGTTGCAACACAAACTGACCATTTAAGGCAGGGGTTCCCAACCTGGGGTCCTTGGACTCCTCATTTACTGGTAGGGGTCCATGGTGTAAAGACCCTGACTTTAAGATAAGCTGCTGCCTCTAGGGAGTTTCCTTGCTCTTTTGACTGCATAAAGTTGCCTTTTAATGTAACATTGATAGTAACACACACAAAATGCTGGAGGAACTCAGCAGGTCAGGCAGCATCTTAAGAAACAGAAATAAACAGTTGAGACCCCTCAGACTGAAAATAATGTAACTAATGCCTGCTTCCTTGACCACCAGCCAGCCAAAAGAATGAAAAGGCACTTTCAGTGTCCAAATCTTCTTTAACCCTAGAGATAAGATTACCCACTCATGAATGGGCACAGTGACATGGTTGTTAATGTGGATTCAATAGAAAGACCTGGCAAAAAGATGGTGATTTCAACAGCGCAGCAAGTTGCAGCCAGAATGGCAGGCAATAGCATTATGTGCTGGGAGGCATCCCGGAGAAATAATTCTGCAGAATTCATCCAGCATAATTGACCCGCTTAGATAATCTGTGTAACCGTTTGTTCATGTGAGCACAATGTAAACTTAATTTCCTCTGTGAATTAATGAAGGCAATTCAATGTAATTCAGGACTTGCTGAATAATTTCTCATCTGTCATGTCACAATGTGAAGGAGAATTGAGAGGGGTTACTCAATCTTAGCTATAATTACCAATGTACACAGTGACTGGTACTAAGTAGGAACAACTGCATTGAGTGCAGCCCAGAGAAAACTTAATCTATTCAGTGAGTCAGAATCACAGTCAGGTTTAATATCACTGGCATATGTCGTGAAAATGGTTTTGCCGCAGCAGTACATTATATTAGGAACTATAAATTACAATAAGGAGTATATAAAAATAAATAAGTAGTGTAAAAAGAGAGGGGGAAAATAGTGGGACAGTGTGTGTGGGTTCATTATCCATTCAGAACTCTGGGAAGAAGATGTTCCTGGAGCAATTGCAAATGAAATGTAATTCATCCTGGTAATTTTCCATTCAAATACCTTTGATTGGACAATCCTACAAAAGATAGTGGATACAGCCCAGTCCATTACATGTAAAGCCCTCCCAATTATCGAGCACATCTACATGAAGTGCTGTCATAGGAAAGTAGCATCCATCATCAGACATCCTCACCACCCCAGACCATGCTCTCTTCTCGCTGCTGCCATCAGGTAGAAGGTGCAAGAACCTCAGGACTCGCTCCACCAGGTTCAAGAACAGTTACTACCCCTCAACAGTCAGTCTCTTGAACAAAAGGGGATAACTACAATCATTTGCCCCATCATTGAAATGTTCCCACAACCAATGATCTCACTTTAAGGACTCTTTATCCCATGTTCTCCTTATTTATTGCTATTTATTTATATTTGCATTTGCACGATTTGTTTCACCTATCACCTTGTGTTTCTCCTTCCCCTCCCCCCCCACATTTTAAATCTACTGCTTTTTTTTCCAGTCCTGCTGAAGAGTTTGGGCTTGTAACGTTGACTGTACTCTTTCCATAGATGCTGCCTGGCCTGCTGAGTTCCTCCAACATTTTGTAGATGATGGAATAGATGACTTTGTTACCAAGTTTGCAGATGCTACAAAGATTGGTGGAGGGGTTGGGTAGTGTTGAGGAAACAGGCTGCAGAAGGACTTGGACAGATTAGGAGAATGGGCAAGAAAGTGGCAAATGAAATACAGTGTCGGAAAATGCATGTGCTAGAAGAAATAAATGTGCAGACTGTTTTCTAAATGGTGAGAATGTCCAAAAATTTGAGATGCAAAGGGACTTGGGAGTCCTTACGCAGAACACCCTAAAGGTTAATTTGCAGGTTGAGTCAGTGGTAAGGAAGGCCAATGCCATGTTAGCATTCATTTCAAGAGGTCTAGACTATAAGAGCAGGGACGTGATGCTGAGGTTTTATAAGACACTGGTGAGGCCTCACTCTGAGTATTGTGAACAGTTTTGGGCTCCTTATCTAAGAAGAGATGTGTTGATACTGGAGAGTGTTCAGAGGAGGTTCACAGGGATGATTCCAGGAATAAAAGGGTTATCAAATGAAGAATGTTTGATGGCTCTGGGCTTGTACTTGCTGGAATTTAGAAGGATGATGGGGGGATCTCATTGAAACCTTTTGAATGTTGAAATGCCTAGACAGAGTAGATGCAAAAAAGGATGTTTGCCATGATGGGGGAGTCTAGGACAATAGGGCACAGCCTCAGGATAGAGGGGCGTCCATTTAAAACAGAGATGCGGAAAACCTTCTTTTGGCAAAGGGTGGTGAATTTGTTACCGCAGACAGTTTTGGAGGCCAGGTTGTTGGGGTGTATTTAAGGCAAAGATTGACAGGTTCTTAAACACAAAGTACACTGCGGATGCTGTGGTCAAATCAACACGTACAAACACACTGGAGGAACTCAGCAGGTCGGGCAGCATCCGTCCTCTGGTTTTTCACCTGGCACCTTCCACCCTGCCCCCACCTTCTTTATAGGGTCCCTGCCCCCTCCTCCTTCAGTCCTGTCAAAGGGTCTTGGCCCAAAACGTTGACTGTTCATTTTAACGGATGCTGCCCGACCTGCTGAGTTCATCCAGTTTGATAATTTCTTGATTTGACCATGGCATCAAAAGTTGTGGAGAAGAGGCTGGGAGTGGGGCTGAGGAGGGGAGAAAAAGGGATCAGCCATGATTGAATGGTGCAGTAGACTTGATGGGCCAAGTGACCTAATTCTGCTCCTACGTCTTATGGTTTTATGGTTTTCTTTGTTTTGTGGCTGCCTGTAAGGAGACAAATCTCAAAAGTTGTATCATGTTTACGAACTTTGATAATAAATGTACTTTGAACTTTGAACATCCCACTCTGAACTACCTGTCTGTGGTTTCCAACACTGTTCTAACTACGCCCAATTTAAGCTTGAGCAAAAGCATTTAATCTTGTATCAGGGCAACTTGCATCTTTTGGAACTTAACACTTGCAATTTCTGTACAGAAATGGCTACAGTTTATCTTCTGTTACAGTAACACATAAACAACCTGATCTGCTGGACAGTTCCAGTGTTCTTTTGGTTTCAGTTTACCATAATATTTTTTCCTTGAAGATAATGGTACTAACATATCCCGTTTGTTTAATTTCTCTATTAAACCTCACCCATTAATTAATCCATCAAACAGCTGGCTCTGCTAATAGCATGCCACCATGTCAATTTTAGTTACGCCCTATATCCTGGTCATCCATTCCCAACCTCTGCCATTTAAAACTAACTTGTTTTCTCATTCTTCCAGCTCCAATAAAGAGCCTTGGACCCGAAACTTTAACTTTTTCACTTTTTGATAGATTTTCCCTAATGTTTACAACATTTTCTGTAATTTCTATATTTTAGCAGGTGTGGTTCTTTGCAGAGATAGACACATAAATATGAAGGGAATGGAGGCATGTAGATGATACACAGGAAGAGGGGGAGCATCTTGTGTAAATTGGCATCACGATCAGCACAACATCATCGGCCAAGTGGCCTGCCCAGTGCTGTATGCTTCATGTTCAATATATAATTGGAACAAGAACATTTCTGCTCTTACACTCAAGTTCTTGAATGGCCTCCCTGTTTGCTTATTTAAAATTAATGTTAATTTTCAGTGATTCTTATGCAAGGATTTCCCCCCACCCCGCCCCCACCAGATCTCTCTGAATATTGAAATACCTGTCCTGAGTAGCACATGATTAGGAGGATTGGCTTGTCACCGAACATTCGTATTAAACTTATGTGCACTGAATGCACAGTAATATAAGAAGCTCCAGAGCGTAGTGGATTTAGCCCGGTAGGTCATGAGCGCATCCCTCCTCACCATTGGTACTATTTACAGGAAGGGCTTCCTCAAGGGGACAATATCCATCATCAAAGCTACCCACTCTCCAGGCCATGCCATCTTCTCACAGTTGCCTGAAGTTCCACATCACCACAGCTACCTGCCTTCAAGCATTCAATTCTTGAAGAAACTGTCACAACCCTGATCACTGCAGCTAGACAGCACTGTGATCACTTTGCACTAAATTTTTATTCTAATTTTATTCTTTCTTCTAAAAAAAAGTTGTGTATAGTGCATCTTTAATTTATGTTCTTATTGTGAATGCTGCTTATATGATGCTGTGTGCCTGTGATGTTGCTAGGCTCTGTCTGTGCCCCTCTAAAGCAGGGGTTCCCAAGCTTTTTTTATGTGACCGACCAATGCAATTAAACAAGGGGTCTGTGGACCCCAGGTTGGGAACCCTTGCTGTAAAGCCTCTCTGTCTCCTCACAGCCTGTTTCCATTCAGCTTTATATTATCTGGTCTTTTAATAAATCGGGAAAAATTTAAGACTATTTTATTGGAGACACATAATAAAAATGGAAATGGGAATAATTCGGTTCATCAAAAGAATGGAGAGAAAAGACCAAGTGATTGGTAACAGTACATGAACTTGAAATTCAAAGCTACAGTTTTCCCCAATGGAATAACTGATAAAGTTGCAAGAAATGAATCTACATTGATCTGATTGGATCTGTGGTCTCTTGACTAATTTTAGCAATGATTTTGCAGTGGGTCTTGATGTTTCTGCAGTTGAGAAGACAAAGAATCTTAATGCTTTCCCTGATTATCTTGTGACCCCACTGGGAAGTGTACAAACTGGAACATAGAGCAATTTGTATCTTCCTTTCAAATCTGTCTGATGTTTAGACTGGCATGCTACAATATTTAATGGCTTGTGTGAGGTTATTTAGCTGGTAATATCCAATATGTTCTGGAGAAGAAAGAAAATACCTTTTTTGTATTTCAATATATTTCTGCCTAGGTAATGTAATATAAATATAACATTACAGTAATGGGTTTGCTTTTATGTTATCTCTCTACTTACGATCTTTTGTGCATTTTCACACATGCACACAATTCAGAATTAGATGCCATGCTCAGCATTATATAAATAGCAATTTTTACAAGTAATTTAGACCATTGAAGATAACAAATGACACAGTGCTATATTGAACTGAGCTGAACTGAATAAGCCTAGACTGATTCGATTTGTGGCTTGGTGTCTTATATTCTATTTTTATCTCTTCCTGTTTCTGTGATTTGTTTTTTTTTGCGCGTTGGGGGCTTTGATGTTTTTCTTTGAGCGGGTTCTATAGTTTTCTTTGTTTTGTGGGTGTTTGGGAAGACGAATCTCAGGTTGCGTATTGCATATTTACCTTGACAATAAATGTACTGTACATTTCCTCTGCAACACACACAAAATGCTAGAGGATCTCAGTAGGCCAGGAAGCGTCAACATTTTGGGCTGAAACCCTTCAGTGAGTCCTGCTGAAGGGTCTCAGCCCACAACTTCGATTGTACTCTTTTCCATAGATGCTGCCTGGCCTGCTGAGTGTGTGCTGCCTGGATTTCCAGTATCTGCAGATTTTCTCTTGTTTCTCATTTCCTCTGCTTTTTTCTCTCTTGTTTCCCCGCCCTCCCTCTGTACTTGAGCCTGATTTGAGCACTGACCAAAGTCTTTTAACAATTATGTGTGAGGTTGTCCTTCTTAATGACTTGCAAGTTTCCTTTGTACATGGTGCATTTTATAGCAGCTCCATAGTACAAGTAACTGTGAGAATCTTTACATTTTGAGTCTCCCTGGGAAACTCCTTGTTTCTTCAGTCTCATTCTAACACTTTGAAAATGAATCATTGAAGAGCACTCCTTACAAAGTAATGTGGTGTTGAAGCACACTCCTTACAAAGTAATGTGAACTCATCCCTCTACTTTGAACCTGCATTTGTTGATCTAGTAAAGGATGCCTTGCTTAAGATATGCATAGGCATTGTATCAAAGTTTCCCATAACATGAAATTATGAAAGATAACTCTCACCTTTTGAGACAAGGTTTCTTATTAGATCCTTCTATAGGCTTCAAAATTTTAAATTTCTGAAGTAACTGGCAGTTTCTCAGCCCTAATTTTTTTTCTTTGCTGATTCACTTTCACCATGGTTCACCCATAATCTAAAGTATGCATGCTTTGTGTGACAATATTAGTAACTGGTGGCAGGCTTTTCTTGCCTGGCTTTCATGAAGGAATGGCCTCTTGTATCGGCCCTTTGATAAGCATGTGTGAAGGTCCCATTCTGATATGTTTTACCTCTTCTCTCCTGCCCATCACCTTCCCTTGGGTCCCCTCGTCCTTCCCTTTCTCCTAAGGTCCACTTTCCTCTCCTATCAGATTCCTTCTTCTCCAGCCCTTGTCTTTCCCACCCACCTGGCTTCACCCATCACCTTACAGCTGGCTTCCTTCCTTTTTATTCTGCCATCTTCCCCCTTCCTTCTCAGTCCTGATGAGGGACTTCAGCCCAAAACGTCAACTGTCTTATTTATTTCCATAGACGCTGCCTGACCTGCTTAGTTCCTCCAACATTTTGTGTGTGTTGCTCTGGATTTCCAGCATCTGCAGACTTTTATCATGTTTATGCAAAGAAACCTGGCTCTCTGTCTATTCTCTCCTTCCTAGTCTTTAATTTCCACTCCTTCTGCAGTTCCGCCAAGATTGATTCTTACTCGTGAAATAGTTTTCTATCACACCATTGTAAAGTGTACTCCTTATTATAGTGAAGTGAGAACTCCTCCCTCCCCCCCCCCCACAATTCTCCCTTTATCAGCACCCCTTCAGCAGCAAGGTATCCTAATTACCATGATACTGGTACAACTCAATTCTTTTAAATATAAGAGCCTAATATGGTGCTTGAATTACTCCAGAACTGAGTTAATCAGGAGTCTTGAGAAAACTTTGAAGGTAGTGTGGAAATACAAAATCATGCTATCCCTTGATTTAAAATATCTGTGTTTGCTTTCTTCCCATTGGTTCTATTCTTTTGATGTTAGTAGTATCTTGACTGAGAAAACAGCTAATCTGACAATTCTTTGTGAGGTTAATGAAAGAATGTCCACGTTGGTGAGGTATCACTGTTGAATTGTGTTCCACCATGAATCATAATCCTCATGCCGTCGTACATTAGATGTATGTTTGTGTATCTAACCCAAGGGTGTCAAACTCATTTTAGGTTACGGGCCGGAATGAGCAAAATGCAGCTTCATGCGGGCCGGATCAGTCGGATGCGTGCGAACGCAGCTTTCGTTGCCTCTGTTTTTTCAGCCTGCTCTCATGTGTCTCAGTCTCTGCTATAACTACAAAGTGTTTCACTTTACAAATTCTGTTTCTTATGAAGAAGACTGCCGAATAAACACTAAAAACCCTGAAAACCTGGATAGATAGATAGATAGATAGATACTTTATTCATCCCCATGGGGAAATTCAACTTTTTTTTCCAATGTCCCATACACTTGTTGTAGCAAAACTAATTACATACAATACTTAACTCAGTAAAAAATATGATATTCATCTAAATCACTATCTCAAAAAGCATTAATAATAGCTTTTAAAAAGTTCTTAAGTCCTGGCGGTAGAATTGTAAAGCCTAATGGCATTGGGGAGTATTGACCTCTTCATCCTGTCTGAGGAGCATTGCATCGATAGTAACCTGTCGCTGAAACTGCTTCTCTGTCTCTGGATGGTGCTATGTAGAGGATGTTCAGAGTTATCCATAATTGACCGTAGCCTACTCAGCGCCCTTCGCTCAGCTACCGATGTTAAACTCTCGAGTACTTTGCCCACGACAGAGCCCGCCTTCCTTACCAGCTTATTAAGATGTGAGGCGTCCCTCTTCTTAATGCTTCCTCCCCAACACGCCACCACAAAGAAGAGGGCGCTCTCCACAACTGACCTATAGAACATGTTCAGCATCTCACTACAGACATTGAATGACGCCAACCTTCTTAGGAAGTACAGTCGACTCTGTGCCTTCTTGCACAAGGCATCTGTGTTGGCAGTCCAGTCTAGCTTCTCGTCTAACTGTACTCCCAGATACTTGTAGGTCTTAACCTGCTCCACACATTCTCCATTAATGATCACTGGCTCCATATGAGGCCTAGATCTCCTAAAGTCCACCACCATCTCCTTGGTCTTGGTGATATTGTGGCGCAGGTAGTTTGAGTTGCACCATATCACAAAGTCCTGTATCAGTTTCCTATACTCCTCCTCCTGTCCATTCCTGACACACCCCACTATGGCCGTGTCATCAGCGAACTTCTGCACATGGCAGGACTCCGAGTTATATTGGAAGTCTGATGTGTACAGGGTGAACAGGACCGGAGAGAGTACCTGAATAAACTCAGCATTAGCCATATCATACGCCATAGGCGCTTTGATTACTGGGGCCAGCTTTAATAGGAATTAGATATTATCTCGCGGGCCAAAGATAATTCCACCGCGGGCCGGATTTGGCCCGCGGGCCTTGAGTTTGACATATATGATCTAACCTTTAGTGCTGTTACTCAAGTGCTGCTTTGTAGAACAGGGGCTCCGTTATGCTTCACAGATATTTACCGTAATGATCATGAGCTTTGAACCAGCTTGAGAATGGCTGCAAAGCTCGAAGTTCCGTTAGACTGACAGGACCACAAAAACATGATGTAGCTGTAAGGGACAGTGTGGTCTATCACAAACCAGCCAGTAATCATGAGCTCAAGTCAAGCGACTAGTGAAGTTTATTGTCACTACATACATGTATAAATGTACATAACCATATAATGTATATAGAATCAAGACAAAGCTTCTTTGAACCAGGGTGTAACGTAGTACACGTAACACACATAACAAACTTAATACGGTAGGGATAAAATCACACATAAATAACAGTCAGGATGAAGAACAGTTTTTTCTCCCAGGCCATTAGGCTTCTGAACTCCAGGCCACATCGTACTCAAAGTGTCACTGGTTAATCTGTTCCGTATCTTACAATATTTAATGCACTTTAGTTTGTTATTTATGTGTAATTCATCTGTAGATTTTAACCTTGCCTTCATAAGTTATTGTGTGTTATATGCGTTACGTGTTTTACACCTGATTTGGAGAAACATCTCATTATTATATGAATTATATAATTATATACGTTATATACATGTGTGCAGTTAAATGACAATAAATTTCACTTGACTTGAGTTGGCACTTGCTTGAAGAAGCATTTCCTTTATTTTGAATATGGTGCGGTTTCACCTATTATATGGTGAAGCTTGTGACACCTAACATACTTCATGTAGATATTTAGAACTATTGTGGAATGGGTGCTTTCAGAATTTTCATTCATTCCCCACATTATGACATCCTATGATGCTGTATGTGATAATATTTAATAATAAATATGATTAAATACTTCTGAGTGTTTCTAAGCAATAAAGTTGGTGGTTTCCTACTGTTGCCAGTCAAGAATCAACTACATATATCATTAGATGTTGTTTACTTATGGAATTCTAGTGAATGACGCTAAAGATTTTCACAGAATTTTGCACCACATATCTAATTTAACTATTTTATGTACATATATACACACACCCACACACTTACTGTAATTCAGTTTTATTTCTCTATTATTATATATTGTATCATTCCCACAAAGACAACAAATTTCATGACATATGCTGGTGATATTAATATTGATTCAGAAAATGCCACAGGTTATGGTACTGAAGAAGGCTGTGTGCCTATTGCATCCAAACCAGCTGTACATAAGGACAATTCAACCATTCCCACTTCAACACCCTCTTACAACAGCTTGCCAGATTCTTTCCTCTTTCCTCTTTAGATACTTGTAACATATGAATGCTACAATTGAAATTGTTTTTTAAACTATTCCTGGTGGTGCAGTTTATAGAGCATTACCTCTCATATAATGTAGAAAATAAGAACGTAAGATTTAAGACCATAAGCTGTAGGAGCAGAATTGGGCCATTTGCCCCATCGAGTCTGATCCGCCATTTCATTATGTCTGACCCAATTTTCCTCTCAGACCCAATCTCTTGCTTTCATCCTGTATCATTCATGGTCTGACCAATCAAGAATCTCTGCCTTAAATATACATAAAGACTTGCTCTCCACAGTTGCCTATGAAAATGAATTCCACAGATTCACCACTCTGGCTAAAGAAATTCCTCCTCGTTTCAGTTCTAAAAGGACACCCCTCTTATTCTGAGGCTGTGTCCTCTGGTCTTAGACTCACTCGCCATAGGAAACATCCTCCCCACATCCACTCTATCAAGGCCTTTCACCATTCTATAGGTTTCAATGAGGTCACCCCTCATTCTTCTGAATCCTAGTGAATGCAGGCCCAGAGCCATCACTCTTCATATGACAAGCTATGAACCTCCTTTGAAACCTCATTTTTGTGAACCTCCTTAGAAACCTCTCCAGTTTTAGCGCATCCTTTCTAAGATAAGGGGCCCAAGACTGCTCACAATACTCCCAAGTGAGAGGCCTCACCAGTGCTTTCTTAAGTTTCAACGTTACATCCTTGCTTTTATATTCTAGTCCTCTTGAAATGAATGCTAACATTACATTTGCCTTCCTCACCACAGACTCAACCTGCAAATTAACCATAAGGGAATCCTGGACAAGGACTGTCAATCACTTTCCGCTTCAATTTTTGTATTTTCTCCATCCTAATCTGTCTAAGTCCTCTGTAGCCTCTCTACTTCCTGAAAACTACCTGCACTCCACCTATCTTCATATTGTCTGCAAACTTTGTAACAAAACCATCAAATCCATCATCCAAATCATTGATATATAATGTAAAAAGAATCGGTCCTAACACAGACCCCTGTGGAATACCACTGGTCACTGGCACTCCCACTCTTTCCCTTCGGCCATTCAGCCACTAACCAGAGCATTAACTGGAGTAGTGGACTATTTGACTCCTTGTATCTGCACCAGTCAATGAGATAGTTTATCTCAATCACAAACAAAGGAAATCCAAGCAACATACACAAAATGCTGGAGGAACTCAGCCCGAATGGTCTTGGCCCGAAACATCGACTGTACTCTTTTCCAAAGATGATGCCTGACCTACTGAGTTCCTCCAGCATTTTGTATGTGTTGCTTTGTTTACCTCAATGCCACTTTTCTGCACCAATCCCATATCCAGTTTGGGTGATGAATTTTATGTAATTATAGTATTGAAGGTGGAGCTGCAGTCAATAAACAGTGGACTAACAGAGGTGAGTCCTCTGCTCCAGAGGTGAGTGCAGGACCAGGGAGACAGTGTCTGCTGTAGAGCTGTTTCGATGTTGACTGGGAGGCTGGAGTTCTGACCAAACTCTCAAAGCATTTTGTGATAGTGGATGTTTGAGCCACTGGGCAGTAGTCATTAAGGCACGTTATCTTGTTTTATCTTGATAGTAATTTTCTCATAGCAGGTGGGAATCTCAGATTGAAACAGGAAGGGATTAAAAATGTCTGCAAATGTCCCTGCCAGCTGATCTTTCATACACATGAATTTCCAGGAACCACTGAATTTCTTTGAGCCATAACAGAAGCTGCCTTACTGATTTTTTCGACTTTTATAGTCAGAGAATTATCACTCCATCTCAATGACTGGAATGATTAACAATGCATCTGTGTTGAATTAAGGATGACAATTGCTGGAAGAATTATTCCAAAAAATGATTCAACATGCTCTCTCTTGATAAAGCGTTTTCAGACTATACTTGCCATAAATCCACACACAGTTCCAAAATGCAAACACAAGGAAATCTGCAGATGCTGGAAATTCAGTCAACACACACAAAATGTTGGTGGAACGCAGCAGGCTGAAATATCGACTGTACTTATTCCTATGGATGCTGCCTGGCCTGCTGCGTTCCACCAGCATTTTGTGTGTGTTGTTCCACACAGTTCTGTGGTTTTCACCATAACTGTTAGTCTGTCTCTGGCAGATATTTTTGAATAATGCTGCTTATTTGATAATTACACTTCTGTAAACCCATGACAACTGTTTCTTGGTTTAGAAAATTACACCATTTGCAATAATAAGAGTTGGAGGCCATCTGGCTATTCAAAATCATATTGCTGTTCATTCAGTAAGATCTTGGTTGAATCCTGTATCAATTCCATTTTCATACCATGCAGTTACAAAGAAGGCACAACAGTGGCTATATTTCATAAGAAGTTTGAGGAGATTTGTTGTGTCACCAAAGACACTTGCAAATTTCTGCAGGTGTACCATGGAGAGCATTCTAACTGGCTGTATCACCATCTGGTATGAGTTGGGGGGGCATTGCACAGGATCAAAATGAGCTGCAGAGAGTTGTGAACTCAGTCAGCTCTGTCATGGGCTCTAGCCCCTCCAGCATCCAGGACATCTTCAAGGAGCAGTACCTCAAAAAGGATCCCCATCACCCAGGATGTGCTCCCTTCTCATTGCTACCATCGGATAGGAGTCTGAAGACACACACTCAACGATTTAAGAAAAGCTTCTTCCTGTCTGTGTGGCGTGTGGCCAAGTGGTTAAGGCATTGGACTAGCAATCTGAAGGTCGTGATTTTGAGCCCCAGCTGAGGCTGCTTGTTATAGCAAGACACTTAACCACACATTGCTCCAGTCTACTCACCTGAAAATGGGTACCGGCAAAATGCTGGGGATTAACCTTGTGATAGACTGGCATCCTATCCGGGGGGAGTCTCGTACTCTCAGTCACTGCATGCCACAGAAACCGGCATAAGCACTGGCTAATGAGCCTATAAGGCTCAGGACAGACTTTAACTTTAACTTTTTCTTCCTGTCCCCCATCCAGTTTCTGAATGGATATTGAACCCATGAACACAAACTCAGTATTTTTCTCTCTCTTTTTTGCACTACTTATTAAATTTATCTTTTATATATATACCGTAATTTGCAGTTTTTCCATTATTATGTATTGCAATGTACAGCTGTTGCATAACAACAGATTTCACAACATATGGCAGTGATATTAAATCTGATTCTGATCATTTGTTCCTTGTGTGGCATCTTATTGAATGAATGCCTTCTGAAATATGAAATATATTCAATCCTTGGCTCCTTATCCACCCATCTGGCAGAACCTTCAGGTGTTAATAGATTTGCTAAATACCATTTCCCTTGCTGAGTTTCTCCAGCATTTTGTATGTGTTTCTCTTCCTTAAGCTTGTATTGACTATGAATGATTATAAATTTCTTTAATAATACAAAGCTATTTTCTCTATTGCAAGAGATGAACAGTTGAGTTCTATTTTCTGCCTGCAAATTCACAGGGTGGTTTAAAAATCTTACAACATCTTAGTATGTTCATTTCCAGAAAATGATTCCAGAATGAAATGTTTGTCATATGGGGAGCATTTGATGGCCCTTGAGCCTCTACTCACTGGAATTCAGAAGAATGAGGGGGTGATCTCATTGAAACGTATGAAACTTTGAGAAACCTCTGTAGAGTGGATGTGGAGAGGATGTTTCCTGTGGTGGGACCAGAGGACACAGCCTCAGATTAGAGAGGTCTCCAATTAGAATTCCAATTAGCGATGAAGAGGAATTTCTTTAGCCAGAGAGTGGTGAATCTGTGGAATTCTTTGCCACAAGCAGCTGTGGAAGGCAAATCTTTATGTATATTTAAGGCAGTGGTTAATAGATTCTTGATTAGTCAGGGCATGAAGCGTTACGGGGAGAAGGTGGGAGATTGGGGCTGAGAGGGAAATGGATCAGCCATGATGTAATGGTGGAGCAGACTCGATGGGCCAAATGGCTTAATTCTCCTATATCTTATGATCTTGTGTCAGGTCAATTATTTGCTTACTTTAGAGCCTTGATATCCAAGTATTTGTGATATGTTTTGTTTTCTGCAATCAAGATTGAAGTAGTGTATTTGTCTAATACCTTCACCAACTTCCTTACTGTCTGCATGAATTCTTATCTCTGCCTCTGAGGCTCCCGTTTCTAATTAATTATCATTACTTCTAAGTTTTAGGCTTTTAAATTATAGTACAGCTGCTGATGGTTTGGCGACTGCCTAATGCATGAAGTCATGCAAACCAGTGTGCAAAATGAAAGGTGCCATTTAACTTTTGTCTGTGCTGTGATAGCTAATTTTATCCACAACTATAAGTGGACCACAATTGATCCAGGGCTTGCGGGAGGGATTGATAAAATCAGTAATATTCTTGCCTCTTGATTGTAATTCGGTGTTTGCCTTTTTTTCGCTGGTGGGCAAAGACGAGTTTGGGCTTGGCAGTCATGCCCACAAATAGCCGTGGGCAGTCAGTGTTTAAAACAAAGAACATCCACTTGTATGAGTAGTTTGTAAACCTAACAAGAGCCAAAGCCTTCAGGATAAAACGGGATATGGGAATAAATATGTGGATTGACTTCTACTGCCTGCTGCTAATAAAGTCTCCGCTTAACAGCAGATCAGACTCCAGCTACAGTGTGGGTGTTGACGGTGATTTGGGAACCAGCTGCTTCCCCAACCATTGACAGATGTGTTTGAATATTCATATGTTTGGAGATTAATTTCTATCTTAATTGGGAGAATGGGTTTGTGGTGTAGCGTGCTCTCAACCTGCTGGTAAACGGCCTGCATAAACTGATCACTTCTTTCGTTTTTTTTCTCTACAGATTCCAGATGAATTTGATAATGGTGAGTAAAATCAATTTGGAATTGTTTACACTGCTGGGCTCAGCTTGGTATTGGCATGTAGAAGCAAGTTTCATTTTCCTAAGTGGCACAATCTGAGCAAATTGTCCTTTTTTATTATTTAATAAATATTGAAAATGTTACTTCTGATCACAGATGGTCCCCTCTGATAAAGTGGGATTTATATATAAAGAAATTGGGACTCCTTGTGTCCTGTGTTTAAAGTTCTAAACTTTGCAAAATGAACAGTTTGCAGAATATAGTTATGGACCTAGAAATGTGAGATAAAAAGTGTTCTGTGAGCTCAGGAGAGAATGTGACCTTCTGTCTAAAGTTTTTGCTCCTTGTAACTTTACGGGTCTAATTCCCTAAGTAACTGTCTGCTTCAATGCTATTCCTAGTCTTTGGAGTAATGTGGGGACTAAACTGTCTTTCCACGTGCTCAATTTTAACAAGACAATAAACTTTCAGAGTTATAGGCACGACTTCAGGGGACAACTTATCAATCTGATATTGAAGTTTTAAAGTTGTATTTATCACTGAGAAAGCTAGCTTAATCATTTGATGAAAGAATTGGAATTTAGAACAAAAGTGTGTTATTGCAGATTTTGGCCAGGGGTAACGTTGGTTTTAGCTTCCATACTCTGGGAAAGAGAAATGTTCTTTGAAATTATTCATGGCAAAGTATTTTTTTATTAATTTATTGTTTGCAAGTTCATGCTTGATTGATCTCAAGAAAATAGTGAAGATATTTTCACGTTGTTTTGGAATTGTAGGATGTATATCCAACAATATATAGTGATACATCTCCAAGCCATTATGCAACACCCATATATCCTTTCCAGTCCTGATGAAGGGTCTCGGCTCAAAATGTTGACTGTTTACTCGTTTCCATAGATGCTGTCTGACCTGTTGAGTTCTTCTAGTGTTTTGTGTGTGTTGCAATCCCATATGCCTGCAGTGTTTGCCCCCTCCTAATTGTATTGGCTACTTCTACAATTGATGTGATCAGAATAGCCTCAATGTGTTACTGCCATCTACCCTGTACCCTGGATACGATGGTGATGGAGTGAATGTTATGGATGTATAATGGTTGATCAGGCTATGTGCCTTATCCTAGTTGGTGTCAATCTTTTTGATTCTTGTAGGAGTGCGTTCACCCAGGCAAGTGGAGGTATTCCAAAGGCTTTGAAAAAGTTGGGTCACTAGCCATGCGTAACTCATCAGCTCTTGCAATCACAGCAGTTGGTTGGGTAAAATTGCCATTCAGTAGAGATCACCCTAGTATAATGATGTTGGGAAACTAAGCAACAAAAATGTTATAGAATTTATAGCGTAGCAGTTAGAGCAATGCTATTACAGCTTGGGGTGTTCTGGAGTTTGCTGTTCAATTTGGGTACCATTTTGTAAGGAGTCTCTGTATGTCCTCCCCATGGAATATGTGGGCTTTCCCTGAATGTTATGGTTTCCTCCCAGAGTCCAAATATGTACCGGATAGGTTATATGGTCATTGTAAATTTACCCATGATTAGGTTGGGGTTAATTGTTGTGGGGCTGCTGGGATGGTGTACTTTGAAGGGCCAGAAAGACCTATTCCACTAAATAATATAAATAAGTAATTAGACTGTCGTGGTTTGTGATTAGTCTTTCTGTTGTTGGAGATGGTCTTTGGGCAACCTTAATGACAACTTGGCAGTGTAGATCAAGTTCTGGGCAACATTCCTTTTCAACATATGCCTGTTGAAGAAGCTTATTGGACAAAGTGCTAGAGTATGTTCTTTGGGACTATATCTTCAACATAAAAGAGGTGTCAAGAAAATAAATCCATTGTCAGGGAAGTATGTGGAATGCAGAATGCTGCTTGTAACACTGATTTATGAGGAAAGGGATTTATGTTTTTTTCTGATCTGTGTACATAACTCATTTCTGGTTGTCAAGTATTGCCACTTAGCATTGAAGTATTTTTGAGAATTGTATTTTGAGACTTGATCGACTGGTTTTTATAAATGTAGAAACCCTATTTAAAATCTAAATAAGCCTGATGCATTTTGGAAACAAGACCTGTGGACCGATGAAATTAAAATAGAACTTTATTGGCCGCAATGAGCAAAGGTATATTTGGAGAAAAAGGGTTTGGAATTTCATGAAAAGAACACCTCTCCAACTGTTAAGCACGGGAGTGGATCGATCATGCTTTGAGCTTGTGTTGCAGCCAGTGGCACGGAAAACATTTTACTGGTAGAGGGAAGAATGAATTCAATTAAATACCAGCAAATTCTGGAAGCAAACATCATGCTGTCTGTAAAAACGCTGAAGATGAAAAGAGGATGGCTTCAAAATCCACAATGGACTACCCCAAGAGGAGCAAGCTGAAGGTTTTTCCATGGCCCTCACAGTCCCCCGACCTAAACATCATTGAAAATCTGTGGATAGACCTTAAAAATGCAGTGCATGCAAGACAGCCCAAGAATCTCACAGAGCTAGAAGCCTTTTTCAAGGAAGAATGGGCGAAAATCCCCCAAACAAGAATTGAAAGACTCTTAGCTGGCTACAGAAAGCATTTGCAAGCTGTGATACTTGCCAAAGGAGGTGTTACTAAGTACTGACCATGCAGGGTGCCCAAACTTTTGCTTTGGGCCCTTTTCCTTTCCTGTTACTTTGAAACTGTAAAAGATGGAAATAAAAAAGTAATCTTGCTTAAAATATTAAAGAAATGTGTCATCTTTAACTTCATGCCTTTTGGAAATCAGGTAATCTTTTACTCGCTTAGCTATTCACATTAACAGAAATTTTGACTAGGGGTGCCCAAACTTTTGCATGCCACTGTAACTACATTGAAGTGTGCATCATATTCCAATTCATGTGTAGTCTTAATTAACTTTTTGGAGAGTAGTAAATCTGTGGAATGCTCTGCCACAGACTATGGTGGAGGCCAAGTCCGTGGGTATATTTAGGGCAGAAGTTGACTGTTTCTGATTCGTTAAGGCATCAAAGGATATGGTGAGAAGGTTTTGGCCCAAAACGTTGACTTTACTCTTTTCCATAGATGCTGCTTAACCTGCTGAGTTCCTCCAGCATTTTGTCAATCCCCCTTGCTGTGGACCACTTCTACAAAGAAGGGATCCGTATGCTCCACAACCGCTGGACTAAGTGTGTACATATAGGAGGGGAGTATGTTGAAAAATAAATGTGCTAGGTTTTCTAAAATTGACTCCTTCTACCTTAGGCCACGATCTTATCAATCACTGCTCGTATTATAGTTAGACATTCATTCAGTTAGTTAGTTAGAGAGACAGCCGGAATAGGCCCTTCCTGCTTTTCAAGTCACACCGCCCAGCAATTCCTGATTTAACCCTAACCTAATCAGAGGACAATTTAAAATGACCAATTGATCTACTAGCCAATACGTCATTGGAGTGTGGAAAGAAATCGGAGCACCCGGAGAAAGCCTACACCTTCGACAGGGAGGATGTACAGTTTCCTTACATATGACATAGGAGTTGAATTCCGAACACCAATGCCTGAGCTGAAATAAGACCATGAGACATAGGAGCTGAATTAGGCCATTCAGCCCATCGAGTCTGTGTTGCTTGTGTAACCCTCAGGTTCAGCCAGCATACGTTTGTCTAAGAGAAGACTGCCTCTGGTCCAGCCAAACTGAGAAATCTCATTTGTGTGAATGCTACGTGATGTGTTACCTGGTTACAAATTGGAACTGCAAAATATCAGACAGTACACCATATGCAATCAAATGATTGAACTTTATAAATCTTAATCTGACTAGAGGGTTAGTAAAGAAAATAAAAAGAAAAAGGGCCAATTTTAATGAAACAGTCTAATGTGCACGTTGGAGTTCACGGTTCCATCCATTCGTTCCCCATCGACCTCCTCCGAGCGTCACTGACCTTCAGACCCTCGCTCTAAATCCACTCCGTCTGGCGGTCTACCAACCCTCTCCACTCATGTCATCTCTCTTCATCTTTCGCCAACAAAAGACCGCAAAATCCCTGCTGTCAGACCCACAAGAAAAAACAACGTGCTTCTCGTTGGATGGTGCTCATTCCAAACCCCCCATTATCTCTAGTCATAACCCAAACATTGCAGCTACAGAGAAACTATTACATTAGCAGTGAAACCTTACAGAATGTTATACTTGGATTACCAACATCTACAGATTTTATCTTTGTTTTATGTTTCCCAGAGACCCAGTCTTGTGTTCAGAATTGGATATCTGTAGTGAATCTGCAGAATGTCTTTTTAATAATTAAATTGCAATTATGTGGCAGCCGAAGAACAATTACAGACTCGGGCCCTTTCCATTCTGGAGGCTCAGTTTTTCTAACATTTTATAGAGCAATATAATCAGCTAGTGCCTATGTTATGTAGACAGGACAATTTTTTTGTTTCTTTACACTAGTGGTTGCCAACCCGTCGATCGCAATCGACTGGTCGATCTGTGAGACTTTCCCAGTAGATACCGAAAAAAAAGAAAAATAAATACACAAATACTGTTGAGAGATTGTTTCCAGGTTGCGGGGTTTTAGTTCCGTTCTTTCTGCCCAGTGCACATGCGTGTAGCTCCCCCGCCACACACTACACAGTGTACTTCAGTGGTCCCAAACCATCGGGCTACGAGGAGACGATATGAGTTAGCTGCACCTTTCCTCATTCCCTGTCATGCCCACTGTTGAACTTGAACCCATGCGAGGCCATCAGTCGCCTAAATGCAGTGATACCCTTGCACCAGGGATCACTGGTTGGCCTCGGGTGGCCGGCGGGAAGTGCCGTTGCTACCGGCCTGGAGCGCAGACAGATGGGCGCTGCCTCTGAACCTGTTTAGCACACCAAATGTTCGTGGGGAACCCGGTGCTAAAATTTTCGCAGATGACCTAATTCAGGCTCAGGGTTTCAGACCTCGCTGCAATCTACTGAATGTCATCCCTCAAGTCAAACTTTTGTTGGCTGATAGATCCTACGAGGGGGGAGGCGGGCGTGCGTCCTGTCGCACTCGCTCGGTCGGTCGCTCTCTCTCTCTCTGGACTGCGACTGCCGCGGCCCCGGCACCTCTGGTCCTTACCTTGTCCTCTCACCCCACCTATGACCAGCCACACTTGGCCAAGGTGGCAGGCAGGTGGGAGGCTGGAGTTTGGGCCCGGAGGCTGTCTAATGAGACAATGAAGCCCTCAAAACTTCTTCGGCACCTTGAGTCCAAGCAGCCCGCACTTAAAGACAAACCTGTTGAGTTTTTTTCCAGCGGAAAAAACATGAACAAGCGAGACAGAAGCTAAGTGCTGAGAGCCACAAAAACTAAATTGCGGAATAGACTGGACATAAGGTACCTGCTTCAAGTATGGTTGTATTCCTGTCATGTTTAACACCCCCCCCCCCCCCCCCCCCCTTCGGCCGGTCCACAGGAATTGTCAATATTAAGCTGGTCCGTGGTGCAAGAAAGGGTGGGTACCCCTGGTGTACATACATTATTTCTACTTCTGGGTTGCTGGGTTTTACTTCCGGTCTTTTCTGCCCTGGTGCGCATGCGTGTAACTAATTGATCTGGGGTCGATCTTGCCTTTCACTAAGGCCAAGGTAAGGGATCTTGGACTTAAAAAGATTGGTGACCACTAATTTACACCCATTAATTATTTTCTCTTAATCTGCACATTGTTGGCAATTTATTCAATTGTGCAGGCAAGTTCTTCCACAATACTTGGAGCTCAAATGGAGAATGATTCTCCTTTCAGCAGATCAGTTTGGCATCAAATAATTTGAAACAGATTGAAAATTAACCTTTGAGCATCCTGCCCTTATTGGATGTTTTCTGCAGCCAACTGAGTGAGGAGAATGGAAAGCTATCAGGGACATTTTTATGACCATAATTCAGTAATGTACTTGCATCAAATGACCTGAAAATCAACCATCAATCAGATCTACTCACATTGTACCGAGAAGATGGACACTTGAGCAACACCTTGAAATTGAGACATCAGGACAAATACTTCAGGAAGATGCATCCTTAAAGTGCAGCTTTGTGAGAGTTGCTACCTGGCCACATTTACAAAGTTGCTTCATTGTTTGAGACATAGGAGTAGAATTAAGCCACCCAGCCCATGAATCTGCTCTAACATTCTGTCTTGGCTGATTTATTATTCCTCTCAACCCTATTTTCCTGCCTTCTCCCTGTAACCTTTGACATTTTTACTAATCAAGTGGTTATCAATCTCCACTTTAAATGTTCCAAAAGACTTGGCTTCCACAACCATCTGTGGCAATGAATTCCACAGATTCACTACCCACTGAATAAAGAAATTCCTCCTCATCTCTGGCCACCAGCAGCTCATTTAAACAAACCTACATTAATCTCATTTTATTCTTCCCATATTCTTATTTATTTCTTTATCCATCCATTCTTCCCTCCCTTTCCTTTCCTCCCCTTCACTCTGAGCCACGCCAACCAGCAATCCCCCAATTTAATTGAGAAGCTGGAATAGCCTATTCTGCACTGTATCTCAGTCAATCAGTCAATCAATAAATAAATAGAAGTTAATCTCAGCCTAATCATGGGAAAATTTACATAACCAATTAACCTACAAACTGGTACGTTCTCTGGACTGGGAGAAAACCAGAGCACCTAGAGGAAACGCACGTGGTCACGGGGAGAAAGCACAAATTCTTTACAAGCAGCAGTCGTTAGTACTGTATAGCGTTGTGCTAACCACTACTCTACTGTGCTGCCCTTCCCCAGATTTTACCTAAGTTTTTGTGGCATTTGATTGGCTGTTAAACAAGTGTGTAGTCTACACCTATCCCTCAGTTAACAAACTCTGGGGACACAAAAGTAATCCTGTAATAACTACAAAAATATTTTGGGTGTGGGAAATATGAGATAAAGTGTTAATGATATGCCATGCATTGCTACCTGGCTAAATAACTGATGAGCTTCCTTGAGCTTATCCATCCGTCTGTGGTGGTGATTGTCCACCATATCTGATGACGACGGGAAACTGTGCGGGAGAGTTTTTAAAGAGTTAAGGCCATTGTACTTGGTCAGAAGTGGGACAAAAAAGTTTTGGAGAGTAAGGACACAGTGAAGCAATAGTTACAAGCTGTGAACTCGAGTGTGATTGAAGCTCTGGTGGAAAGGAACATGAGACCAGGGTTGATTTCAATTGTGTACATGATTTGGACCTAAAATTTCAAAGGTAAAGACTAGGTGAGCAAACTCAGTGCTGGTTCAGAGAATGGTGCCGTAGATGTACCCATGAATTATTTTGTGCATTAGTTGTGAAGATATTTCATATTATTGAACATGACACATCTATGAAATAACCAGTACTGTAGATATCTAGCGACCCATTTAAAAGCATCACAAAGTAATTTTCCTGTCATTATTTTGTAATTTTAATTGTCAAATTGCTGTGTAGTCTTACAGATTTTCTCAAGCCTGTCGCTGCTCAGTGATTCTATGTAGTAATTTAATTTGCTTTCTGATAGTTTGAAGTAAAAACTAAAAGTGGTGGAAATGTAGGCAAAACAAAACAAGCAGAAGTCCATGTCAGGTTATTCTTTGTTGATATTTTACAACGGGATAAAAAATATATAACAAGGAAATAGATGGATGTGGGAGTGAGGGACAGGGGAAAATAAAATAAAAGGAAAGGTCTATGATAGGATGGAAGGGAGCAGGGAATGAATGTAAAAAGCATAGAGTCTGACCACAGGGGGCAGCCACGGGCCAAGAAACAAAAGAAAACTAAACATCTGAATAATTACCAGAAATTGCTGTGCCATCTGAGAATAATCAGTTATGACCTGAAATTGTTGAACTTGGTGCACATCCAAAAGATTAAAGCACATTGTTCGTTAGAACAGTACACTCAGACCCAGCTTAACACTACGGATGCTATGTAAATCAGCACTACATGGGGTCATTATAACATTATGTGTGCCTGATTTAAAAAAAAATCAAATCTGAAATATATGATATATTATTTTATGTACACACAGTAATTCATGGAGTAACAAGCACACAAATAGGCCTAACCTGTACATCAGTGGAGCACCAATACATTGCAGCAACAGCAGAGGGACACGGTGTTGGTTACATCTCACAGGAGGGACCAGCTGTGTGGTCCTCCTCTAGCTTTGGCTTCCTCTTCAAGTAGACATCAAGATTTGACTGCGTTTTCTTAAGTTTCTTCTTATAAAGCAGTTCTTGGTATCAGGAAATCATGTCGAGAACTCCTCTCTTTGCCTTATTGCTTCGGTCCCGGTCAGGGTCATTATCGATGAACTGGTCATGATTTGTGTGATCCTGGTAATGCCAGTGCTGAGGAATTCTGGTGTTTCCTCTTCTACATCCGAGTCCTCAGATTCACCCAGGGTGAGTTGTTCTGCCAATTCTCAAAGCTGTTCATTATTAAGGCTCTCACCATGAGTAACTCTTCAACATCGCCATCATTAACATCCTCTAATCCCGCTTCACTGGCCAGTTCAACGACGTTTTGGATGACTGGTTCCGCCTGAAATCCTAGGAGTTTCACATTCATGCTAAGGCTTTTCCTAGACATCTTAGGTGTACTACCCTCACTGGAAGTTGCAAGCCATTTTCCAGACATTATAGGTGAAAAGATGGGATAAGTTGGTGAGGAAGCAAGAACGTTTACACACGCAAGGGAGGCAGAGGGTGAACTAATAGGCTGTGAGTGGCTCAGAGCCCATGTAAAGCACTCTCATTGATGATTGAAAGTTTACTGTATCACCGGCCACTCTTGAGAAGTTTTAAGTGTTGTTTAGAATGAATTTTTGTCATTTCTAAAAATTTCAATGAAGAATTGAATAACTACATTGTAACCTCAACGTGGGGTCTAAGTGCATCGGAAGGTGAAGTCGGAGTAAAGGTGGGTGGGAAATTAGAGCTTCAAGCACCCAGAGATCAAGCATACTGAACAGGCAATGCTTATGAGGAGTGTTGGATAGCTCTGGGTGTGTACTCACTGGAGCTTAGAAGAATGAAGGGGTGATCTCATTGAAACCGAATATTGAACGGCCTAGATAGAATGGATCTGAAGAGGTTGTTTCCTCTAGTGGGGGATTCGAAGACCAGAGGTTGCAGCCTCAGAAGGACATCCCTTTAGAACAGAACTGAGAAGGAATTTCTTTAGAAAGACGATGGTGAATCTGTGGAATTAATTGCCACTGGCGACTGTGGAGGTCATGTCATTGGGTGTATTTAAAGCGGAGGTTAACTGGTTCTTGCTTTGTCAGGGCGTTATAGATTATGGGAAAAAGCCAAGAGAATGGGGTTGAAAGGAATGATGGATCAGCCATGATGAAATGGTGGAGCAGACTTGATGCGCCAAATAGTCTAATACTACTCCTATGTCTTATGGTCTCATCAGCATTTAATGTCACCTGTGTCACCATTGTGGGCACCAAAGAAGTAAACTACTCTTTCAGCTGGAAACTGAATCAGAGGTGGAAGGATGGTGTAGGTGAAAGAGCAATAATGCATCTATATTCCTTTAGGGAGGTGTATTGAACCTAGCGGGGTTTGTTGGAGGTGATTGAACAGTCATTAAATGGTGAAAAAGGAAAGGAAGATACTTCTTTGTTGCTAAAGCAGTTGAGGTGGCAAAGGATATTTAGAAATATGCATCAAGGCATTGGTTAGTATGATTCTCCTTGTTAGACCTTTATACAGGGTCAGCACCTTAATCCAAACACACGCTGCCTTCAGTATAGCTGCAGGGTGGATGAGACAATTGTTGCACCTCACTGTGCATTTGCCAGATCAGTCTGGGAAAGGATGTACAATGAGTTGTTGATGTTGTGGTGCTACACAACACAGAAATCTCTGATCTGTGGGCTATTCCCTGGGATGCGTACTAACACATAGATCAATTGCTGCTCTAGTTTGCCAAACACTTGCAGTTTTTTCATCCTAAGATGTATGAAAATGAAAGCTGCTAACTAATACATTCCAAGATGTCGGAGAATGTAACTTAATTTGAGGTACTATACTTAATGCTCTGTGACCCTGAATTCAAAGTTCATTTGCTTTTCCACGTCACTGGTCTTTCCCCAATTCAGTGGATAACTATGAAAAGGGAGGCTTTACCAATCCACTTTTAGAGTCAGCTTTCATCCTGTTCCGCCATCTAATCAATCGAGTTTTTCATTCTCCCTGTTCTAAAATAGTTTGCCAGCATTCACACATCTTTATAGCCACACGTCAAAGTCATTAACACACCTTGTAAATAGAAGTCAAAGCAGTCCTTGGGACACTCCTCTCTTATCAGATTCGTTCTTCTCCAGCCCTTTGCCTCTTCCACCTGTCATCTGCAGCACCACACACAAAATGCTGGAGGAACTCAGCAGGTCAGGCAGCAGTTATGGAAAAGAGTAAGCAGTCAACATTTCAGGCCGAGACCCTTCATGTCCTGATGGAACGGTCTCATCCTGAAAAGTCGACTGTTTATTCCCCTCTATGGATGCTGTTGGCTTGCTGAGTTCCTCTAGCATTTTGTGTGTGTTGCTCTGGATTTCCAGCATCTGCCGAATCTTTTGTGTTTGGGACAGTTTCTCAGTTCCAACCACTCTGGGGAAAAAATCTCCTTTATTTCCTGCCTTCTCAGCAAGTTTTAATCCAATTTGTAACCCTTCTCTTAAAATTTCACATCTCTTATTCCTGAACAGTCTGCCCAGTGATAATTTGTCATGGGTTTTCTGAGAGTTAACATACACCGCATCTGCTACATTTACTAACCATGTTTCTCAGCACCTTAAAGAACTCAGCTTGTTAAGCATGATCTTTTCACCTGAAATTTTGCGCTCTATTTTCTTAGTTTCCAGTTTCTCTTGAATTACTGCTTCCAGAATTTGTGATTAACTTAAATCAGACCTACCATTTGTTTAATTTTGTTTTCCTTTAATGAAAATGGGTTTTCCAGGGCATATTGCAATCAAGTATTTAAATATAATTTAAAGTACCACTGCTATCAGTTCTCTTGTAGGTGCATGGATATGCCATGTCAGGTTTCATCACACTGTTGGAGCTCCTGGTGAACATCTCCTCTGTAGTGTTTCAGAAAAGGCATTTTCTGTAGTTAACTGTAAAAGGGGTTTGTAAAAAATATATGGCTTAAATTAACAGCTTTTTTTTAAACAAAATATACTTTATTTAAAAATAAAATTATATACAATAAACCATTCAATGACTTTCAATCCTTTACAACTGGTTCCATTGCGGTCTTTACATTTTCACACTTTTCGCCACCCATGAGGCACTCTGTTTTTCCATATTTACATTCCCTTGTTCAGGGGTATACACCCCAACCCTACCCCACACCTCCCGTGGGAGAAGAACCCTATACTGTGGTCCTTCCCCACCGGGCCCTTGTGGTGGCTTCACCGAGTTTGAGTGCGTCCCTCAGCACGTACTCCTGCAGCCGAGAAGGTGCCAGTCGGCAGCATTCCCCCACAGACAACTCCATGTGCTGGTAGACCATCAGGTTTCGGGCCGACCAAAGAGCGTCTTTCACCGAGTTGATGATCTGCCAGCAGCACCGGATGTTGGTCTCGGTGTGCGTCCCTGGGAGCAGCCCATAGATCAGAGAGTCCTCTGTCACGCAGCTGCTGGGGATGAACCTCGACACTGTCCTTTCCATCATCCTCCACACCTTCTCTGCGAACCCACAGTGTGCAAAGAGGTGGGTCACCGAGTCCTCCTCACTGCAGTCCTCCTGTGGGCAGAGGGGTGTGGAGACGACGTTCCGGGCGTACAGGAGGGATCGGACTGGGAGGGCCCCTCTCACCGCCAGCCAGGCGAGGTCTTGGTGCCTGTTGGTGAGGTCTGGCGATGAGGCATTTTGCCAGATGAACTGGACGGTCTGTTTAGGGAACCAACTGAGCATCCATCACATCCTTCTGCAGTGCCTGCAGGACCTTACGTGCTGACCACTGCCTGATGGCCCTGTGATCAAAGGCGTTGACGTGAAAGAACTTCTACGAAGGACAGGTATGGCGGCAACGATCAGCTGACAGGGGTGTTGTGCAGTAAAGGGGCCAGGCCCATCCTTTGTAGCCAGGGCGACAGCTAGAACCTGGGCACATAGTGGTACTTAGTGCCCACGTACCTGGGATCCACACACAACATGATGCAGCGACACACGAAGCTGGCCATTAGGGTGAGGGTGACATTGGGGACGTTTTTGCCCCAGTTGTCCAGGGGCTTGTGCATGGTGGTCCGTCTGACCTGCTTCATCTTGGATCTCCAGACGAATCTGATGACAGCTTGCCACAAGTTTTAATGATAAAAAATCTCCCTGGGACCCCAGTTCCCATACTCATCCACACTCCGAGACCCCAGTCCCCACACTCTGAGACCCCAGTCACCACACTCCTCATCCACACTCCGACACCCCAGTCACCACACTCCTCATCCACACTACGGGACCCCAGTCCCCACACTCCTCATCCACACTCCGAGACTCCAGTCACCACACTCCGGGACCCCAGTCCCCACACTCCTCATCCACACTCCGAGACCACAGTCCCCACACTCCTCATCCACACTCCGAGACCCCAGTCCCCACTCCTCATCCACACTCCGACACCCCAGTCACCACACTCCTCATCCACACTCCGGGACCCCAGTTCCCACACTCTTCATCCACACTCCGGGACCCCAGTCCCCACACTCTTCATCCACACTCCGGGACACCAGTCCCCACACTCCTCATCCACACTCCGGGACCCCAGTTCCCACACTCCTCATCCACACTCCGGGACCCCAGTCCCCACACTCCTCATCCACACTCCGGGACCCCAGTCCCCACACTCCGGGACCCCAATTCCCACACTCCTCAACCACACTCCGGGACCCCAGTTCCCACACTCCGGGACCCCAGTCCCCACACTCCTCATCCACACTCTTGAGACCCCAGTCCCCACACTCCTCATCCACACTCTTGAGACCCCAGTCCCCACACTCCTCATCCACACTCCGGGATCCCAGTTCCCACACTCCTCATCCACACTCTTGAGACCCCAGTCCCCACACTCCTCATCCACACTCCGGGATCCCAGTTCCCACACTCCTCAACCACACTCCAGGACCCCAGTCCCCACACCCTTCATCCACACTCCGGGACCCCAGTGCCCACACTCCTCATCCACACTCCGGGACCCCAGTTCCCACACTCCTCATCCACACTCCGGGACGTCAGTCCCCACACTCCTCATCCACACTCCGGGACCCCAGTCACCACACTCCTCATCCACACTCCGGGACCCCAGTCCCCACACTCCTCATCCACACTCCGGGACCCCAGTTCCCACACTTCTCATCCACACTCCGGGACCCCAGTCACCACACTCCTCATCCACACTCCGAGACCCCAGTCCCCACACTCCTCATCCACACTCCGGGACCCCAGTTCCCACACTCCGGGACCCCAGTCCCCACACTCCTCATCCACACTCCGGGACTCCAGTTCCCACACTACTCTTCCACACTCGGGAACCCCAGTCCCCACACTCCTCATCCACACTCCGGGACCCCAGTCCCCACACTCCTCATCCACACTCCGAGACCCCAGTTTCCACACTCCGAGACCCCAGTTTCCACACTTCGAGACCCCAGTTTCCACACTCCGAGATGCCAGTTCCCAAACTCCTCATCCACACTCCAGAACCCCAGTTCCCACACTCCGGGACCCCAGTTCCCACACTCCCGAGACCCCAGTCCCCACACTCCTCATCCACACTCCGGGACCCCAGTTCCCATACTCCGAGACCCCAGTTCCCACACTCCGAGACCCCAGTCCCCACACTCCGAGACCCCAGTTTCCACACTCCGGGACCCCAGTTCCCACACTCCGAGACCCCAGTCCCCACACTCCTCATCCACACTCTGAGACCCCAGTCCCCACACTCCTCATCCACACTCCGAGAGCCCAGTCACCACACTCCTCATCCACACTACGGGACACCAGTCCCCACACTCCTCATCCACACTCCGGGACCCCAGTTCCCACACTCCTCATCCACACTCCGGGACGCCAGTCCCCACACTCCTCATCCACACTCCGGGACCCCAGTCCCCACACTCCGGGACCCCAATTCCCACACTCCTCAACCACACTCCGGGACCCCAGTTCCCACACTCTTCATCCACACTCCGGGACGCCAGTCCCCACACTCCTCATCCACACTCCGGGACCCCAGTCCCCACACTCCGGGACCCCAATTCCCACACTCCTCAACCACACTCCGGGACCCCATTCATCCACACTCCAGGACCCCAGTCCCCACACTCTTCATCCACACTCCGGGACACCAGTCCCCACACTCCTCATCCACACTCCGGGACCCCAGTTCCCACACTCCTCATCCACACTCCGGGACGCCAGTCCCCACACTCCTCATCCACACTCCGGGACCCCAGTCCCCACACTCCGGGACCCCAATTCCCACACTCCTCAACCACACTCCGGGACCCCAGTTCCCACACTCCGGGACCCCAGTCCCCACACTCCTCATCCACACTCCGGGACCCCAGTCCCCGCACTCCTCATTCACACTCCAGGACCCCAGTCCCCACACCCTTCATCCACACTCTGGGACCCCAGTGCCCACACTCCTCATCCACACTCCGAGACCCCAGTCCCCACTCCTCATCCACACTCCGACACCCCAGTCACCACACTCCTCATTCACACTCCGAGACTCCAGTCACCACACTCCTCATCCACACTCCGAGACCCCAGTCCCCACACTCCTCATCCACACTCCGAGACTCCAGTCACCACACTCCTCATCCACACTCCGGGACCCCAGTCCCCACACTCCTCATCCACACTCCGAGACCCCAGTCCCCACACTCCTCATCCACACTCCGGGACCCCAGTTCACACACTCCTCATCCACACTCCGGGACCCCAGTTTCCACACTCCTCATCCACACTCCGAGACCACAGTCCCCACACTCCTCATCCACACTCCGGGACCCCAGTTCACACACTCCTCATCCACACTCCGAGACCCCAGTCCCCACACTCCTCATCCACACTCCGAGACCCCAGTCCCCACACTCCTCATCCACACTCCGGGACCCCAGTTCACACACTCCTCATCCACACTCCGAGACCCCAGTTTCCACACTCCTCATCCACACTCCGAGACCCCAGTTTCCACACTCCTCATCCACACTCCAGGACCCCAGTCCCCACACTCCGAGACCCCAGTTTCCAAACTCCTCATCCACACTCCGACACCCCAGTTTCCACACTCCGAGACCCCAGTTTCCACACTCCGAGACCCCAGTTTCCACACTCCGAGATGCCAGTTCCCACACTCCTCATCCACACTCCAGAACCCCAGTTCCCACACTCCGGGACCCCAGTTCCCACACTCCCGAGACCCCAGTCCCCACACTCCGCATCCACACTCCAGGACCCCAGTTCCCATACTCCGAGACCCCAGTTCCCACACTCCCGAGACCCCAGTCCCCACACTCCTCATCCACACTCCAGGACCCCAGTTCCCATACTCCGAGACCCCAGTTCCCACACTCCGAGACCCCAGTCCCCACACTCCGAAACCCCAGTTTCCACACTCCGGGACCCCAGTTCCCACACTCCGAGACCCCAGTCCCCACACTCCTCATCCACACTCTGAGACCCCAGTCCCCACACTCCGAGACCCCAGTTTCCACACTCCGGGTCCCCAGTTCCCACACTCCGAGACCCCAGTCCCCACACTCCTCATCCACACTCCGCAACCCCAGTTTCCACACTCCGGGACCCCAGTTTCCACACTCCGGGACCCCAGTTCCCACACTCCGAGACGCCAGTTCCCACACTCCGAGACCCCAGTTTCCACACTCCGGGACCCCAGTTCCCACACTCTGAGACCCCAGTCCCCACACTCCTCATCCACACTCCGAGACCCCAGTTTCCACACTCCGGGACCCCAGTTCCCACAGTCCCCACACTCCTCATCCACACTCTGAGACCCCAGTTCCCACACTCCGAGACCCCAGTTTCCACACTCCGAGATGCCAGTTCCCACACTCCTCATCCACACTCCAGAACCCCAGTTCCCACACTCCGGGACCCCAGTTCCCACACTCCCGAGACCCCAGTCCCCACACTCCTCATCCACACTCCGGGACCCCAGTTCCCATACTCCGAGACCCCAGTTCCCACACTCCTCATCCACACTCCGGGACCCCAGTCCCCACACTCCTCATCCACACTCCTGAAGATGGCAAGACTCTGTGTTGTAGTTGAAGTCCGAGGTGTAGATGGTGAGGAGAAAGGGAGACAGGAAAGTCCCCTGTGGAGCCCCAGTGCTGCTGACCACTCTGTCTGACACACAGTGTTGCAAGCGCACGTACTGTGGTCTGCCAGTCAGGTAATCAATAATCCATGACACCAGGGAAGCATCCACCTGCGTCACTGTCAGCTTCTCACCCAGCAGAGCAGGGCGGATGGTGTTGAACGTATTGGAGAAGTCAAAAAACATGACCCTCACAGTGCTCGCCGGCTTGTCCAGGTGGGCGTAGACAAGGTTCAGCAGACCTACGATGGCATCCTCAACTCCTAGTCAGGGCTGGTAGGTGAACTGGAGGGAGTCTTAGTGTGGCCTAACCATAGGCCGGAGCTGCTCTAGAACAAGTCTCTCCAATCACTCAAAGAGTTGACCTGCAGATCCGTATGCTCCACGACCACTGGACTAAATGTGCAAATGTAGGAGGGAACTATGTTGAAAAATAAATGTGCTAGGTTTTCTAAAATTGACTCCTTCTACCTTAGGCCACAAACTTATCAATCACCCCTCATATTTCTGGCAGTTCACTTCAAATATGCACCGCCCCTTGCATGAAGAGGCTGCCCGTCATGTCTCTTTTAAATCTGTCGCCTCTAATCTTAAACCTATGCCCTTTTGTTCATAGCACCCCATGATCTTTACATGATTTTAGTTTTTATCATTCAATCTGTGTTCTGCATGGCCGGACATTAATATCACTGGCATCTATAATGAATGAGGATTTGTACAGTGCTGTGGAATTATCTACTGTCATCTTTCATATTAGTACAGTACTGTGCAAAAGACTTAGGCGCGCGTGCGCACACACACACACACACACACACACAGACTTCTGTAATACTGGACATTGGTTAAACTAGTAAGGTAATTGGGAAACAGAAATAAGAGTACTTAGCTTTGTATTACTTTGTACAGTTGTATTAAGTGTTGTTTGGTAACAAGAGACATAATATATAGTACAATGCCTAAGACTTTTGCACAGTACTGTAGATAATTGATTAGGCTAGGGTTTAATGGGGGGGTTGTTGGTGGGTTTCTGGGTGGCGTGACTCAAAGGACTGGAAGGACTTACTCTGTGCTATATCTCTAAATAAATAAACAAAATGGCATTAAGATCAGTATGAGATCATAGTAAATGCCAAAGCAGGCATGAGGGGACAAGTGGACGCAACTGCTTTTTTCCTTGTATCCTAATGCCAAAGTCAGCCTCTCTCACCTCGCCTTACTAATTCATGCCTTTATCTGTGTTTGGACAAAAGCCATGGGGACTTGAGCCGAGCAGTCTCTGTCTGTTGGTGTAGAGGCAGCATCTGTACTTGACACCTTTTTTGTTGTTCGACTTCTGTTTTCAGAGAAATGGTCGCTCTAACATAGAGGGAAAAACTGCTGGCTGCACAATCACTACAAGTAATAATAACATGGTTCAAGCGGCTTGACTTCAGAAAAGAACAAAATTGCTGTGTGTTATTCTGCTGGTAATAAATATTGGCACACACAGGCTCAAGCATTCTGGCTACTATTTGAAGTCTCAGTTTCCTTACTGTTAACATCCAGACAAGAACAAAATGCTCATAAATAAAATTTAACTGGCCACAGAACAAAACCACCCAACTAATTAATCACTCCTCATTGTTAGCAAAATCCTTTCCATTTGCATATTAATTACCTACAGATTAATACTATGATTAAAACGAGATGAATTGTTTTAATAGATTAACATGAAATGATCAAACCGAGATGTGTGTCTGTCTGCATGGTGCTTAATCATTGTGCAATAAATGTTGTCCTGTGTGACTGGAGGGCCAACATTTAACACACATCTTAGTATTGTTTTTTTAAAATAGGCATTCAAGCTGTGACATCTCTGCTACAGGTCGGAGTATGAGTTAGGGAAACTGGGTTAATCAAATAGAGCTGACTGCAGGAATACAAAGAATAGAATTCCTTGGTTTAAGATGTTTGCTTGTTATCATTGATAGTCCCAGCTAGATTATCTTTTAAATTTTAAATTTAGAGATAAAGCACAGTACAGGTCCTTCAGGTCCAACAAGCCGTACTGCCCAGCAAGTCACCCATTTAATAGATCAATTTACAATGACCAGTTAACCTTCTAACCGATATGCCTTTGGACTATGAGTGGAAATTGGTGGATGGTGCCAGAGCAATGTTTTAATCAACATAGATTGTAGATTGGACTGTCAGGTTTACCATGTGTTCTAGTTCTGGTCGCTCTTTTTTGTTACTATTCTTGGGTGATTTTTTAATCTCGGTGGCTTTCAGATCATGAACACTGAGCTGAACTGTACTGAAATATGCCTTTTTTTGATTTTGTGTTTTATATTTTGCACGTGGGGGTTGGGGGGGGGAGCTACACCACCGTGGTGCCCAAATGTTGGTATTCCCAAGTAATCAAAGTTAAATCATTCAGCTTAATTTCAAACTTCGGTCATACAGGAACCTTTGTTTCCTAAGTCACCTTGAAAATCCGTTCCTCAATTTGAATTTCTCTAAATCAGTTCTCAAAAATGTAATATATCAAGCATTCCATATCTTGCAAACATTAAACTGGAACCGTGCCACTGCAGTGGATGCTGTTACACGCGATTTGTGATGTTCATATAACCATATTGCTTCCTGTTAGTAGCTTTCACCTCAAGTGCAGGTACTGACTGTCGCATGTTTTCTGTAGAATGTGTATGACTTAGTTCAGTCCATGGGCGCCAATGGTCTTCTGTGATTAATCTGATAACATTGGGCTCATTTAGATTTAAATCCCAGTCCAGTAGTTTAACTCAGCTCATCTTATCCTGATGCATCAAAGATGAGACTTTAAACAGAATTCTACTTATTTTCATAGATGCTGTAAACAAAATTCCAATGAAATAGATTGAACAGTTTCACTACCGACCAACTGTTAGAATAATCTAGTTATTATCGCTTTGCCTTTTCTTGAACCTCTTGACTCCACATGTTTTACATTGCTGTCTGATCTCCATGTGACTGCGTGGGTTTTCTCTCACATCCCGCATTTGCTGTAAATTGCCAGTCAGTCTGGGGAGTTTATGAGAATATTGGGACAAAAGGTTACAGAGAAAATTAGTTAGGGATTGAAATGAAATGATTTCTGATAAGAAAATATGAAAATGGATTATAGAACATAGAAGAGTACGGCACAGGAACAGGCCCTTTGGCCCACAAAATTGTGTTGAACCAGCTAAATAGTAATTTTTTTAAGAAACCCAAAACGAATCCCTCCTACCTACACATCCCTCCATCTTTCTCATATTCATGTACCTATCTAAACGTGTCTTAAAAGCCTTTAATGTATTTGCCTCTACCACCATACCAGGCAGAGCATCCCAGGCATCCACAACTCTGAGTAAAAAAAACTTAACTCTCATGTCCTCATCGAATCTTTCCCCTCTCACCTTCGATGCATGCTCTCTGGTATTAAACATTAAATATACTTTGTTAAATGGTAAAGTACTTTTTGATGCTCTACAGCAGGGATTCCCAGCCTGGGGTCCGTGGACTCCTCAGTTGATGATAGGGGTCTGTGGCATAAAAAGATTGGTAACCCTGTTCTAGAATCATAAATGCTTTGCTTTTTTTTGTCTTGAATTAGCTGCACCAGTGACAAGTTTGAGTGCTATTTCATAGTGTTGTATCAATCCGATAGAAATCCTATTACTGAATATATCACCATCAGATGTTTAAGAGTCTGTGGACATCGGATGAGAGGATCTGTCATTGAGCTGTGTTTTGCAGTAGAGTGACCTGCTGATACTCACTGTCTAGACATGCCTGAAAAGATTGGGTACTTGGCCAGGTGTCTGCAGTAAGGTTGAGTTATTGGCTTCAGGACAGGAAGGGGGAAAATACTGGATGGGAAAAAATTGGCCCATCTGAATATTTGCATTGTGTATGGCCAAAAATATTTCTACAGCCGAGCTGCCCCACTGAGAGTGTGCAACTTAACAGGGTCAGTTCTGCTCAATCTGTCTATGCAAATTTCAGATACGGGGTCTGCATTACACCTCCTGGTCTCGGTATAAGCATCCCATTATATTTCTTTGTGATATGGACAAAACCCCACTGCAGGGGTCCTGGGTTCCATTTATGGTATTTACACAGGGGGGTGAAGGCAGTCTTAATCCAATTTCCAACAGAATAACACAAAGCTCAAATCACCTGTCTTAGTAAAACTGGAGAAACTGAGGACTTCGGTAATAAAATTTAAAGGTAATTAGAGCTGATGATGAAACAGGTACAAGCACATAAACAAAACTCTGGTGTTTGAATACCTGTTCAGCTACCATGTGAACTTGTGACCTTTGGAAATCCGATGTGTAAACAGGAGGTGTGTGTTACCTTTCTTGTGCATTTAAAGAAAAGCAATTTTTACTCAAGCAACATTAGAGTTCAGTCTGAAGATAACTCACTGTCTAGTTGGAGCATGCACTGTAAATGCAAAATGCCTTCCATGCTTAAATGAGCCTTCTGGTGTATGTGTTCAAAGGCTTTCTCATGGTAACTAACCAGCACAAGAGAGCTAGAGCAGAGAAATGCGCTTTACAATTCTAATAAGATTTGCGAAACATTGGATAAAGGAGCTGTTTGCACTGGGCTGAGGGAACAGCTGTAGTTCCGCATTAACAGCGCTTGACCCTGTGTAAGTCAGCAGGTCAGGGTGAGAGGATAGGCCTACTGTGGCTCCACATTGCCCTTTAGGCATGGCTACAGGGAGCATGGTGGCAAATGGTGTAATGAAGCATAATGAGGACCTTTGGGGGCTGTGATAAAATGGCCGTCCCCAAGGACTTCGAGCGCAGGCCTCCCAGCTGCTTTGCTGCAACATATTGCACGGCAGAAACGCAAATTTTGAAACATTCTCCCACAGGAGTCCAAATGCTGTATAGAACTGGGCTCTGAGGCTGCACTAAAGGCATTAGAGATGTAAAAGCAACTGGTTTTGCAGAGTGGAGAGATTTGATTTAAGGCTGTTTCGTGAATGTTTGTAGTATGAAAGGGAGTTACTTTACCTGTTAAGTATGACAAGGTCAGCATATGTTGTATTGACCATAAATTGCTGAGCATTGTCCATTCATACCCAGCCCTTTTTTGTTAATACAATATTCTGCTGCAAAACATTATCTTTGGTTCCCGGTTTTTGCATTCATGAAAATATATGGTGCCTTGCGAGATCAAGTTTGAAAATTTCCATTTATTTGAGTAGAGCCAATATCATTGTAAAATTTTCTAAGATCTCATTTCATATTGTTTTCCTCCCTGAAGCCTGACATTATATCTTGCCTACTTTTTGAAGTCACATTCCGCTGGGTGTTTGACACACTCCAAAGAAGCAGCTTTGTAATTGTTTCAACTTCAAAACTTCACACCTTCTGCTCATTTATTAGAAGTAGTAGGACATTGATGTATTTGTATAATATCCAGGACATCTTCAAGCTGTAGAGAGTTATAAACTTAGTCAGCTCCATCATGGGTACTAGCCTCTGTAGTATCCAGGACATCTTCAAGGAGCAATGCCTTAAAAAAAGTGGCATCCATCATTAGGGACCCCCATAACCCAGGTCATGCCCTGTTCTCATTGCTACCATCAGGAAGGAGGGTATAGAAGCCTGAAAGCACACACTCAGTGATTCAGGAGCTTCTTCCCCTCTGCCATTAGACTTTTGAATGGACGTTGAACCCATGAACATTACCTCACTACTTTTTTTTCCAATTGTTGCACTATTTATTTATTTTAACTATTATATAAATATATATACTTACTGTAATTCATGTTTTTTCCTATTATTATGTATTGTACTGCTCCTGCAAAGGCAAAAAATTTCATGACATGCCGATGATATTAAACCTGATTCTAATTCTGATGGTACTCCTGCTAGCTATTTCATTCTGGCTATAGATTCACTTACTGTGCAAAGTTTTGTTAAAGTCTCATCTAGCTAATATCCACCCAAACCCTAACTTGCATTTTTTTCTCCTTTCTCTTGTTATCTCACTGTCCAATTTATTTATCTTTCTACTCTTCAATTCTCCTGTCTGTCCCTCATTCCTTCCGCCTCAGCCTGTGTCCTTTCCCTTTATTTTCCACCTGTAGTTACTAGGTGTGATGACCACAGCCATCGTATGCGCCCTATTTCCTGTGGGCATTTTTTCCTTGCTTCCTCTCACACTGTCAATCTTGCACTTTCACATGCTTTCCCTCACTCCTACACACAGGTTAACACCTGAAAGCATTAAGCAGTCATCTGTTTCAGCTGTTCCTCGACATTAACATCAGAATAAAAAACAAATCGGGGATCATTCAGCAGGACTCCGAATGATTGATTAACACTCCTTTTTTGTCTGAATGAAATCAGGCACCAAAATGCTAATACTCTCTCTCAGAGGAGCATTTAGTAATCACTGCGCAGTCAGCACTGCCAAACTGGCTCCTCCTCCCAGCCGCACATGAATCGCCAGCTGTACCTAGATTAGCAGTGTACTGCTCTCTATTGTCTGATGTCAGCAATCCAATAAAATTCAGTCTCTTATGCCCAGACACTTTAACCCTTAACTCATGCCTTGAACTCACTGCTAGTCTAAAAACAATTTTCTTTCCCTACCCAGTGACGAGGATTGAGCTAATTTTCCAGGGATAGTATTCTTGGTATGTTTTTTAATTAAAATGCAGCCATCCACCTGTGATTGATAGTTGACTCTTTGATCAAAAATGCTTCACAATTGAACCCGGTTCAATATTCATATACATTTGCCAATATCTGTCGGTGTTCTCAGTAACCCAGTGCCTTGTTTATCATTGCTTTTCCCAACATTCACCTGAGAACTTAATGGATCTATCACTTCTACGAACTTCACTACTGTAACTGGTGCTGGCTAAGGCATCTGTCATACAGAGCTTGTTCATCCTCTCAAAGTTCAAAGTACATTTATTATCAAAGTATGTATGCTATATAGAACCTTGAGATTCTTCTCTTTACAGGCAGCCCAAAACAAAGAAACCCAATAGAATTTATTAAAACAGGAAGCCAGTCAAGTACCCAATTTACAGAAAAAGAACTAAATTGTGCAAACAGTATAACTAAGCAAATAATATTCAGAGCTGAAGTTCACAAAATTGAGTCCACAGCCACAAAGCCAGTCACAGCTGATAGTTTCGGTCCACAGCCTCAGCTCAGCACAGAGATGGGTATACCTTGCTGACTAGTGAGCAGAACACTGGCCCAACAATCAATATGCAACACATTCCACTTTCGCTCCCTCCAAAGGATCTTTCCTTCCACAGGCTGAGATCATTTTTCAGAAAGGTATTTTTAATTTAAACCAGATTTTCCCCCTCAGCATCTGATTGTTGCTTTGTGGGAGGCTGGTTGTTCGCTGCAGCCATTAAAATTCTCAATTAGACCTATTTTGTCTAAGTGTCTGCAGTTTGAACATCAAATAAAATCTAGTACTGTAACTTGTGAAATTTAGGCTGCGTGATTTTGTTTTTAAGGTTTTCAACATACTAATCTTGACATCGAGTTAGTATTTTGATCAACTAATCAGAATTGAAAGGGTGGTGAATCTGTGGAATTCATTACCACAGATGGCTTTGGAGGCCAGGTCATTGGATGTACTTAAAGCGGAGGTTGATCGGATCTCGATTAGTAAGGGATTCAAAGGTTATGGGGAGAAGGCAGGAGAATGGGGATGGGAGGGATAATAAATCAGCCATGATGGAATGGCAGAGCAGACTATGGACCAAATGGCATAATTCTGCTCTTATGTCTTATGGAAACGTGAGGTGATAAAGAATTTTTTAAATTTTGGCTGGTGGGTGAGTTTAGGTACAAAGGAGTATCATCAAAACTGGAGCTGGGCCTTTTATGAATGAAGCTGAGAAATACTTGGAAATGGTTTGTAGAAGTTTGGAATGAAATCTTGCAAGTTCACAATTATTTATTTATATTTATTGCGATACAACACAGAATAGACCCTTCGAACCACACCCCCCAGCAAATCCTGATTTGACCCTAGCCTAATCATGGGACAATTTACAGTGACCAATTAATCTACCAACCAGTATGTCTCGACTGTGGGAGGAAACCCAAGCACTTGGAGGAAACCCACACAGTCATGGGGAGAACGTACAAACTCCTTTCAGGCAATGGCAGGAATTGAACCCAGGTCACTGGTACTGTAAAGCATTGTGTTAACCACTGTGCTATTGTGCTGCCTCTGTACGGACCTGTTATGGTTAATGTAAAATTCTTTCTAAACAAGTATCATAGGTAATTACAGTATGTCGGAAAAGTACTGGTGATTCAGAAACTGTATTTGAGACACTCTGTGTATTAGCATTTTGGATTGGACATAATCAAGACTGATGCCCGAAAGTGGAAGATTGCACAATTGGTGCAAATGAGTAAAAGCTGTGCAAATCTGGAAACTCATAGTTCTATTTTTAACGAACATGAGCCATTAGAGAAAACTTCCCCTCAGAATATTCAGATGGTTGTTAAATTTTATAACTTGTCATTTGAGGCTGTTGCTCTATAGATGTGACACATTGGACTTGTTTGCGATCAGCAGCCTTCCTCATTTGCTTTCAGGTTAGTGTTGGTCCATTATGGACTCATTAATGTAAGTACTGCATAATTATTTTAAACTGGTAAATCTGCCTCGGGCTACCATGTACTGTTAGTTTCCAACAGTTTTGTTCGCCTTTGTGAACAATATGGCAGTAACAGGCTACAGAAAGTACCATAATTATGTAAATTAATTCCATTTGCACTTAAAGGTCATGTGTATAAGAAATGCAAGACAATTATTGCACCTTGATCTTACACACCAACCATTTTCCTACCTCACAAACAGTTATATACTCTAGTACATGACAGTCATTTGATTTCAGGTTTCATTTTCTCATGCTTGACTGTACCACTGGTGGTGTCCTCTCTTTTTTAAATTAAAATGGCCATTGTTGATGTATAAGCTTTAATGGTGAGTTTCTAGTGCAGGAGTTCCCAATCTTTTTTTATGCCGTGGACCGCTATCATTAAAAACCTCTGATCTTTTGCTATTATGGCAGAGACTTGATGGGTCGAGTGGCCTAGTTCTGCTCCTATTATATACAACTTTGCAGCCATCAGCAGCCACAAAATAAAGTTGCCAGGTCTATTATATTTGCCATTGGGAAGGCTGGCAGTACATTTTTGTGTTCACCAGCACCTTCACGTACATTGCAAACAGCAATATCCTTTAAGGTCTGTGGCTCACTGCTATGGAAATCTGCACCCAGAATCTTAAAGCATCTGCCATTGCACCTGTCACAGCCTTGGGACAAGTTCTTCAATTGTAAAGGCAGGCAAGGGCGTGGTAATAGAATTGCTATTTAATATATTTGGGGATACAGCACGGTAACCGGCTCTTCCAGCCCAACAAGCCTGCGCCACCAATTATACCCATGTGACCGAATAACCTACTTAGCCATACACCTTAGGAATGTGGGAGGAAACCAGACGATCTGAAGGCAACCTACATGGTCACAGGGAGAGCACGTAACCTCCTTACAGACAAGGGTGGAATTGAATCCAGGTCACTGCCGCTGTAATAGCATTACCACTAATCCTTACACTGCCGTGATAATTATCTAACCTAATAATATGCTAGAATCCAGAGATTTGGTCTAAAGATCCTGAGATATGGGTTTGGATCCATCTGTGGCCATTTGCAAAATATATATTCTATTCATTACATAATTCTGGAAATAAAATCAGTGATGGTAAGCATGAAATGATTAGATTCTTTTTAAAATCCATCTGATTCACTGATAGACTTTATGGTGAAGCTACCATCGTGGTCAACTCTCAACTGTTGTCTGAAATGACTTGGCAAACCACACAGTATGAGTGCAATTTGAAAGGCAATAAATGTAGCTTTGCCTGGGGCTTGCGCAGCCCATTAAAGGATAAAAACAATATCTAATTATTGTAATTTGAGAACAAGGTTATCGATTCAATCACAGCAAGCTCCAACAAACAGCATTGACTAAACCTTCACATCATTTTCTAGGTGTTCTTTACGGAATGATTATTAGCTACAGCAGTGAGAAATTATTTCCTCTTGTATCTTTTGGATCCAGTAGTTCACATCCCAGCTTAATGTATCTGCCAAAAACTGGTATCTGACAATGTCGAGTCAAGTTTATTGTCATTTAACTACATATGTGTATATTGTTAAATGAGACTACCGGTACATATCTCTGATCCAGGGTGTAAAGCACAGTAGTACACATAAGACACAGTAAAGTAAGGATGAAATCTACAGGTGAATTATGCATAAGTAAACAAAGTAAAGTGCATAAATTAAATATGGTCAGGTACAGAACAGATTAACTGATGACACTTTGAATGTGATGTGGCAGGGAGTTCAGAAGCCTAATGGCCTGAGGGAAGAAACTGTTAGCCATCTTGACGTCTCGGCCCGAAACGTCAACAGCGCTTCTCCCTATAGATGCTGCCTGGCCTGCTGTGTTCCACCAGCATTTTGTGTGTGTTGTTGCTGACTTAGAGGCCAGGTTGTTGTTCACTGAGTCACAACCGACACTTGGTGAGGGTAGGTAGCCTCTTCATTGCTTTATGTGTTGAAGGAAGATCTGTGACCTCAAGATATTTTTCCCCAAAGCAACACATACAAAATGCTGGAGGAACTCAGCAGATCAGACAGCACCACTGGAAATGAATAAACAATTTTTAACCCCAAGCTTTTATTTTCTCAGTTGCAGCAAATATTTTTTTCTCTTGCCATCAACCTGTTGCTAAGACTTGCAAGATTGAATAGTATAAACCATTAAGTCCAGGAGTTCCCAACCTGGGGTCCACGGACCCCTGGCTTAATGGTATTGGTCCATGGCATTGAAATGGTTGGGAACCCCTGGTTTAATTGATTATTTTCTCCTTCATGTGTTCAGTGGGTTTCATTAAATACATATATACTATTCACCATTAAATCTTATAATGTTAAAATAGTTTTAAGTAGCTGAACACGAGTAAGTGGAGAAACTGCTGCTGAAGCAAGGACCTGGGCCCTGTAATTCACTTACCCTCAAAACAGGTCCATAACAGATGCAATCTCATTGGTTCTCCATTCTGCTTTGGAAGGCCTAGACAACTTCTAGACATACGTCAGGCTACTGTTTATCAATTACAGCTCAGTGTTAAACACCATTATTCTGTCAGTACTAATAACCAAGCTTCAAGTCCTGGGCCTCTGTACCTCCTCTGCAAATTGATCCTCGACTTCCTTATTGGGAGACCACAGTCAGTGTGGATAAATACTATCATCCCCTCCTTGCTGACTATCAATGCAAGTGCACTTTAAGGATGCATGGTTAGCTCACCGCTCTACTCTCCTTACACTCATGACTGTGGGACTTAAGCATAATTCAAATTCCATTAATAAATTCACCACTGTCATTGGTAGATTATCAGATGGTGATAAGGAGGCATAGGAGCAACAGAGATTAGCTTGAGTGTTGTCACAATAAACCCTCGCACTCAGCGTCAGCAAGACCAAGGAGCTGATTGTGGATTTTAGGAAGGGGATGGGAGAACACACATCAATCCTCATTGCCAGGTTAGCAGTGCAAAGAAAACTAAACAATTTAGTAACAGCTTCTTCAGAATCAGAAACAGATTTACCTTCAGGACATATGTCTACAAAATTTATTGTTTCGTGCTAAAGGTACAACGTAGGACATAAAAATCACTTTGAGCTACAAAAATAATTTGTGCAAAAGAGGAATAACAAAGTAGTGTGAAATCTGACGACAGAAGGGAAAGATTTGTTCTTAGAATGTTGTCTGTGGTGCTTCAGGCTCACGTGCCTCCTCCCTTTTGGTGAAAGTGCAAAGATGACTTGTCTTGAATGGTGAGGATTCTTAATGGTGGATGCCGCCTTCTTGAGGAACCACACGTTGAAGATGCTTTCGGTGCTTGTGATGGAACTGGCTAGGTTTACAACCCTCTGCAGCTTCTTCTGAACATGCATATTACAGCCTCCATACCAGGCAGTGATGCAATCAATCAGAATACTGTCCAAATTTGCAAGGGTGTCTGATGACATACCAAATCTTTTCAAACTGTTAATGAAATAGAGCTACTGTCATGCTTTCTTTGTAACTGCATCAATGTGTTGAGCCCAAGATAATTCTCTGATTGTTGACTTTTTCACTGCTGACTCCTCAGTGAGGACTGATGTGTGTTTCCAGACTTCTCCGTCCTGAAGTCTGCGCAATCAGTCCCTTGGGCTTGGTGATATTGAGTGCGAGGTTGCTGCTGCAACATCACTTAATCGATCACATTCCTGTATGCCTCTTAGATGCCATCTGATATCCTTCCAAAAACAGCGGTGTCAACAGTAAATTCATAGATGGTATTTTAGCTGTGCCTAGCCACACCATCATGAGTAGAGCAGTAAGCTAAGCATGCATCTTTGAAGTGTGCCTGTGTTGATTGTCAGTGCTGAGGTGATGTTTTTACTGATCCACACTGACTATAGTCAGGGATCCAGTCACAGAGGGAGGTTCAGAGACCCAGGTTTTGAAGCTTGTTGATCAGCACTGATGGGATGATGGTGTTTAATGCTGAGCTGTAATTGAAAAACAGCAGTCTAATGTATGCTTTGTTGTTGTCTGGGTTCTCCAAAGCCTAGCGGAGAAGCAGTGAGATTGTGTCTGTTGTAGACTCATTGTGGCGTTAGGCAAATTGCAGCGTGTCTTGCTTCTTGCTCAGGCAGAAGTTATTTCTGTCCATGACCAACCACTCAAAGCCCTTCATTACAGTAGATATGAGTACTACCAAGAGATACGACTGTTGATTTGCTAAGATTTGCTAAGGCTACTGGGGAGACTTTAAACTGGAATGGTTGGGGGGGGGTGGGAATCAATTTGAAGAGACTAGGGGAGAGGAGATTAGTTCACAAATAGAGAAAGCTAGTAGACAGTGTGTGAGGGAGGATAGGCAGGTGATAGAGAAGGGGAGTGCTCAGACCAAAGATGTAGGGGAGAAGGAAGAAAAAGATAATAAAGTTGATCGCATCGTTAGGGATAAACAGAGAGGAAGAGGTGGAAAGTTTCTTAAATGCATCTGTTTTAATGCTAGGAGCTTTGTAAGAAAGGTGGATGAGCTGAGAGCATGGATTGATACCTGGAAATATGATGTAGCTATTAGTGAACCATGATTGGCAATTAAATATTCCTGGATTTCATTGCTTCAGGTGTGATAGAATCGGAGGGGCAAGAGGAGGAGGTGTTGCATTGCTTGTCCGAGAAAATATTACAGCGGTGCTCTGGCAGGATAGATTAGAGGGCTCATCTAGGGAGACCATTTGGGTGGAATTGAGGAATGGGAAAGGTGTAGTAACACTTATAGGGGTGTATTATAGACCACTCTACTGGGGAGCGAGAATTGGAGGAGCAAGTTTGTAAGGAGATAGCAGATATTTGTAGTAAGCACAAGGTTGTGATTGTGGGAGATTTTAATTTTCCACACATAGACTGGGACGCCCATTCTGTAAAAGGGCTGGATGGTTTGGAGTTTGTAAAATATGTGCAGGATAGTTTTTTGCTGCAATACATAGAGGTACCAACTAAAGAAGGGGCAGTATTGGATCTCCTGTTAGGGAATGAGATAGGTCAGGTGACAGAGGTATGTGTTGGGGAGCACTTTGGGTCCAGTGATCACAATACCATTAGTTTCAATATAATTATGGAGAAGGATAGGACTGGACCCAGGGTTGAGATTTTTGATTGGAGAAAGGCTAACTTTGAGGAGATGCGAAAAGACTTAGAAGGAGTGGATTGGGACAATTTGTTTTATGGGAAGGATGTAATAGAGAAATGGAGGTCATTTAAAAGTGAAATTTTGAGGGTACAGAATCTTTATCTTCCTGTTAGGTTGAGAGGAAAGATTAAAAGTTTGAGAGCGCCATGGTTTTCAAGGGATATTGGAAACTTGGTTCGGAAAAAGAGGGAGATCTATAATAAATATAGGCAGCATGGAGTAAATGAGGTGCTCAAGGAATGTAAAGAATGTAAAAAGAATCTTAAGAAAGAAATTAGAAAAGCTAAAAGAAGATACGAGGTTGCTTTGGCAAGTAAGGTGAAAATAAATCCAAAGGGTTTCTACAGTTATATTAATAGCAAAAGGATAGTGAGGGATAAAATTGGTCCCTTATAGAATCAGAGTGGACAGCTATGTGTGGAGCCGAAAGAGATAGGGGAGATTTTGAACAATTTCTTTTCTTTGGTATTAACTAAGGAGAAGGATATTGAATTGTGTAAGGTAAGGGAAACAAGTAGGGAAGTTATGGAAACTATGACAATTAAAGAGGAGGAAGTACTGGCATTTTTAAGGAATATAAAAGTGGATAAATCTCCAGGTCCTGACAGGATATTCCCTAGGACCTTGAGGGAAGTTGGTGTAGAAATAGCAGGTGCTCTGACAGAAATATTTCAAATGTCATTAGAAACGGGGATGGCACCAGAGGATTGGCATATTGCTCATGTGATTCTATTGTTTAAAAAGGGTTCTAAGAGTAAACCTAGCAATTATAGGCCTGTCAGTTTGATGTCAGTGGTGGGTAATTTAATGGAAAGTATTCTTGGAGATGGTATATATAATTATCTGGATAGACAGGGTCTGATTAAGAATAGTCAGCATGGATTTGTGCGTGGAAGGTCATGTTTGACAAATCTTATTGAATTTTTTGAAGCGGTTACGAGGAAAGTTGACAAGGGTAAAGCAGTGGATGTTGTCTACATGGACTTCAGTAAGGCTTTTGACAAGGTTCCGCACTGAAGGTTAGTTAGGAAGGTTCAATCGTTAGGTATTAATATTGAAGTAGTAAAATGGATTCAACAGTGGCTAGATGGGAGATGCCAGAAAGTAGTGGTGGATAACTGTTTGTCAGGTTAGAGACTAGTAGTGTGCCTCAGGGATATGTATTGGGTCCAATGTTGTTTGTCATATACATTAATGATCTGGATGATGGGATGGTAAATTGGATTAGTAAGTATGCAGATGATACTAAGATAGGTGGCATTGTGGATAATGAAGTAGGTTTTCAAAGCTTGCAGAGAGATTTAGGCCAGTTAGAAGAGTGGGCTGAACGATGGCAGATGAAGTTTAATGCTGATAAGTGTGAGGTGATACATTTTGGTAGGAATAATCCAAATAGGACATACATCATAAATGGTAGGGCATTGAAGAATGCAGTAGAACAGAGTGATCTAGGGATAATGGTGCATAGTTCCCTGAAGGTGGAATCTCATGTGGATAGGGTGGTGAAGAAAGCCTTTAGTATGCTGGCCTTTATAAATCAGAGCTTTGAGTATAGGAGTTGGGATGTAATGTTAAAATTGTACAAGGTATTGGTAAGGCCAAATTTGGAGTATTCTGGTCACCAAATTATAGGAAAGATATCAACAAAATAGAGAGAGTACAGAGAAGATTTACTAGAATGTTACCTGGGTTTCAGCACCTAAGTTACAGGGAAAGGCTGAACAAGTCAGGTCTTTATTCTTTGGAGCGTAGAAGGTTGAGGGGGGATTTGATAGAGGTATTTAAAATAATGAGGGGGATAGATCGAGTTGACGTGAATAGGCTTTTTCCATTGAGAGTAGGGGAGATTCAAACAAGAGAACATGATTTGAGAGTTAGGGGGCAAAGGTTTAAGGGTAACACCAGGGGGAATTTCTTTACTCAGAGAGTGGTAGCTGTGTGGAATGAGCTTCCAGTAGAAGTGGAGGTTCGGTATTGTCATTTAAAGTAAAATTGGATAGGTATATGGACAGGAAAGGAATAGAGGGTTATGGGCTGAGTACGGGCCAGTGGGACTAGGTGAGTGTAAGCGTCGGCACAGACTAGAAGGGCCGAGATGGCCTGTTTCCGTGCTGTAATTGTTATATGGTTATATTGATGCTTCTGTTCTTGTCTGCAACCGACCGCGGCAGTAAGAGGCTGAGGGTATCAGCCCTATACTGCAAATCTGAGGTCATATGTCAGTGAGAAATCTGATTCTGATTTTAATAAAGTTCAGTTTATTTTTAATTATGTGTACCTTTATATCCAGGATTAAATGTATTATTTTCCCAAAGTACCAAACAATTGCTTTTGACTGTCACATATACTGACGTACAGTGAACAACTTTGTTTTTCATATCATCCGTACAGATCATTTCATTACAACAGTGCATTGAGGTTATACAAGGGAAAACATAAAAAAATGCAAAATAAAGAGTTATGATTACAGAGAAAGTGCAGTACAGGCAGAGACAATAAGGCACAAGGCCATAACAAGATAGAACATGAATTCAAGAGTCCATTTTATTATGCTAGGGAACCATTCAGTTGTCTTAAACAGCGACATAGAAACTGGCCTTGAGTGGTGATACATGATTTCAGGTTTTGCTGTTGTGTCTTACAGATCCTCCTGTTGTACAGCAGTTACGAAGAACATATCGCTACTTCAAAGATTACAGACAGGTGGGTGATTAACAATATTCAAGAGATCCTTGTCCAATCAAGCAGAACAGGGTACAACGACTATAGGTGTAGTTCATGGTATATGCATGACCAGATTCCTTATAAGTCAACAAAAATTGCAGGTCATGATCCACAAATTTGTGATCGGGTTTTGTGTGGCTTCAATTTGAGTACTTTTAGGCTTTGCTTTAACACTTTGCCACGTGAAAAATGGACATCTGGGATCAAAAGAAATAGGAGGATTAGGCCATATGTCCTAATTAACCTGCACTGAAACTCAACAGGTTCTCCACATCTAGTTGTTCCTCCCTAATCCATATATACCACGATTTCCCTAAAGTTCTTTTGTCTGAATTTGAATATACTTGGTGACTGAACACCCGCAGGCCACTGGGGTAGAGAATCACAAGGGTTTGTAATCTGCTGGAGTGGAAAGGAACACCAGACTTTCAAATTCTGCTCCTGTTTATCACTACATCCTAAAACCTCAACATTCAAGGCACCTCTCCTCCTTTTTGTGTCCACGAAGCTCCATCTTTAGCAAGCCTTTCACTAAAGCTTTCTCCCTCCTTTTAGATTAGGGAGATAAATTGTGCAGTTAATGTTTGTGCAAAGTCAATTATGCTCTCCTGTTAAAAATAAAGACCTGTACTGGACATAACCTCCTAATTCATAACTGATTAGTATAATTGCCAACTACGATGGAAGCTGTTGAAAGTATTTGAGCTTCATGACTGCTGCATTACCTGTTCCAGAGATTACAACATTGAAACAAACTACTCTGATAATAAACATGAGGTTCTGCAGACACAGAAATCCAAAGCAGCACACACAAAATGATGGAGGAGCTGAGCAGGTCAGGCAGCATCTATGAAAGTGAATAAACAGTGGATTTTTTGGGCTAAGACCCTTAATCAGGATTTCTGATAATATTGCTTTCTTGATGTCAGACCGGCAAAGCTGCATTAAATTTTGTGTGAAATCAAATTGTTCACTTGTGCAGCTATGCTGAAAGCTGGCTTTCTAAGCCAGCGAAATAGCAGCCGCTCCAACTGAATGTGAACAGCTGTCTCTAGAGGCAGAGAGCAAAGCCAGCTGACTGGGTGGTGTTCTTGACACACAACTGCAATAAATGGGTTATTAAGAGTACTTGTGTTACCGTCAGTGGATGTTAAGGTTCTGCTGTGGTGGGTTGTCCTGTGGTACACGTCAAGGTTCAGGTGTGTAGTAATCCCCTGACAGCTGGAAGCTGACTCAAGCAGCAGATCTGTGAATGCAACAATAGAAAACTAGTGGCATTGAGGTTGTCATCAATAGATGGGAGGGATGTTCTGAAAAGAAACTTTCTTTCCCCTGCCTCTTCAGACTGATCAAAGTATTGTATTTTACAAATTTGCCCTTGTAACATAAGCTGTTGCACGTTTCTTTGATCGTGCCCTTTTTCTTTCATTTCTTTTTTTCCCCAGATGATAATTGAGCCCACCAGTCAGAAGCTGCTGCCAGACCCCCTTAAAGAGCCATATTACCAGCCACCATATACTCTTGTGTTAGAACTAACAGATGTGTTACTGCACCCAGAATGGTCGGTAAGTCTCTCAGCAACTGATGTGCAACACCTCCAGGCATCGGCTGTAGAAAGGGGAAGAAAAATCAGGAGGAATTTTCTTTTTAAATTTTAACTTTCATTTAAATGAAAGTTCCATTATGCGAAATTTGAAAAGAGTTTTTAAAAATCCTTTGACTTACTTTACTTTGACTGACTTTAAAGTCCTTTGTATCACTTATCTTGCTCAACCTAATGATGTTCCAAACCATTTCATTGACTTTGCATATACTTTTGGTATTTAGGGAAAGATTTTCCTTTCCTAAGAAAATCTACAGGGTGTATGGTAGCACATTGGTTACTAAACTAGTATCCAGAAGCCTGGACTAAGTTACAGAAAGAACAAATTGAAACTGTAACCATGAGGTAAGATTGGCTAAGCCAAGGTTCATTGAAACACAGAAGGCGGCATTGAGGTTTAATTGGGCATTATAAACATATCAAGTGCCTATATAGAATAAATTGTTTCCTTTAGCAGAGGGGTCAAAAACATGGCAGTGTAGGTTTAAAACAATTGGTAGAAATAGTAGGAGAAGAGGTAAATATTTCTTATCCATTGAACCACGGTAGTCTGGAACTTGCTACCTGAGAGAGTGATAGGAACAAAATTCCTTGCTGCATTTAAAATATATTTGGATTTTACTGCAAGCTCAACGGGCTGTAAGGCTGCGGACTTAGTGCTCGAAACATATGTTTAGGTTGGATAGTCTTGACTGACTCAGACACAATGGACTGAATGGCCTTCTATTTCAGTTTTATGATTTCTGTAACTAGATCTGGAAACCTTCCATATGAACATATGGAATAGGAATAAGCCTTGTAGTCTGTCAAGATTGCATCATCATTCACTGAGATAATAGCATTTTGATCTGGTCTCCATTTTCATGCTTGTTTTCTTTAGCCGCCATTACCCCAGTAGACGAGGATTATAGTCTCTCAGGTAGAGAGTTCTAACCATACTGACATTCTTTCTCATCTCTGAACTGGGTGTCATGGTACTGTAGTGGTTAGCACGATGCTATTACAGCTCAGATCATTGGAGTTCTGAGTTCAGTTCCAGCATCCTCTGTAAGGAGTCTCTGTATGTCCTCCCTCTGGAACGTGGAATGTGTGGGTTTTTCCTGGGTGCTCCGGCTTCCTTCCACAGTCCAAAAATGTAGGTAAGTTAATTGGTCATTGTAAATTGTCCCATTATTATAACAGGGTTAAATCAAGGTTATTGGAGGTTGCTGGAGTGGTGCAGCTCGAAGGGTCGGAAGGGCTTCCTCCATGCTATATCTCTAAATCAGCCTTTCTCAACCTCTAAGCCCTAAAGGAACCCTTGAAGGAATTTTCAAGTTTCATGAAACCCCTGCGTAAAAATTATTATATCTACAGTTCATGGTACATTAGCGTGATCAGTGAGTTGTATGCATAAACATCCAAAAATAATTGTCGATGCTCTTTTGAATAGATAATTTATTTTTAGCCAACCTCCCTTGCAATCCAAGAATCTTGTCACTTGAAGTCAAAACATTTTCTCCAGGGTCTTGCAGAGACTTGTTCAAATGATTTATATGATGGAAAATGTCTGCCAAGTAGACTAATTTCTGCAGCCATTCTGTATCTTCAAAGCACTCAGCAGAATCTGGCATGTTACTGTTTTGGAAGTACCCCTGCAGTTCACCTTTTAGCTGAAACTCCCTGTTGAGAACTCTTCCTCTGCTAAGCCACCGGATTTCTGTATGCAGTAGGAGATTGCTCCAGGTTTTCACACAGCTTTTTTTAAAAAACATTCTCGAGTGAGTTGATCTTCGTTTAATAAAGTTAACCATTTTTGTAGCATCATCCAGAACTTTTTTCATTTCATCTCCAAGAGTTTTTGACATCAGCAAAAATCTCTGCGAAGAAAGCAGTGTGTTGTGACAGTGTCAGGATTTTCTAACAAGAGAAGCAAAACCTCACATAGAGTCGATCATTGATGGGACACCATCAGAACAGATGCCAGCACAGTTCCTCCAAGACAGATCTTTTGTTTCCAGATATGAAGCAAAACCTTAAATATATCTTGGCCTTTGCTTGGGCAGCTCTTTGCAACAGAAAAAGGTTTCTTGAATTTCATCATCATTTACAAATGCTACAACATGACATTTCTTGGTGAAATCTGTTGACTCATCAACCTGGATAGAGAAGGAACACACACAAAATGCTGGTGGAACGCAGCAGGCCAGGCAGCATCTATAGGGAGAAGCACTGTCGACGTTTCGGGCTGAGACCCTTCGTCAGGACTAACTGAAAGGAAAGATAGTATGAGATTTAAAAGTAGGAGGGGGAGGGGGAAATGCATTTCAAATCTTTTCAAATCAACTTTCAACTCTCTTACAATCTTTCCTTTCAGTTAGTCCTGATGAAGGGTCTCGGCCCGAAACGTCGACAGTGCTTCTCCCTATAGATGCAGCCTGGCCTGCTGTGTTCCACCAGCATCTTGTGTGTGTTGCTTGAATTTCCAGCATCTGCAGATTTCCTCGTGTTTGCTGGATAGAGATGATGTTGATTTTCAGTTTGTCACACAAAACCTCTTCAGCATCATGTGACATGTCACCGATACGTCGACTTACCGTACTCTTCGAGAGTGAAACCTTCTCAGTTTCTCGTTCTGCATCTTGTCTTAACATAGAGGCTAATAAAATATCAAAAAGATGGCATAATAAATAACTAAATGAGAAAACTACAAAAAATGTTAAAAGTTCACAGTACAATTCACTTCTAACCTACACAATTCACCTTTTGCAGCGTTTGCAACAACAGCATGGCTGCAGGCCAGTAGCTGAGTTGCACGTAAAAATCCTTCTTTAGAATGCTAGAATTTCCTGTCAATTTTCTACTACATTCGTAGAGTTTGTTCGCTCCCATAAACCAGTCAGTGGCACATAAGGGGAAGTTGGTGGAGCTAGTTCAGGAGGAGAGTCTGAAGTCACAGCCCAAGTTGAGTGAGTCCATTCAATGCTCGGAAAACGCACTTCATGCTACTCATCAGTCTAAATACATTAATTGATTAATTAAATAGTCTGAAACTATGTCCCCCTACTTTCAGTTTCCAATATCATCTCAATATCTACCTTGTTGAGCTCCAGTGCTTACAACCAACTCGCTCATTAGTTCTTCGTAGGGGAACTGAAAGCCTTTTCATTCCAAGAATCAATGAAGAAAGCCTCGAGATCTGTCTCTAATCCAATTGCAACTCTTCTTAAAAAATACTGAAACTTTATGCAATACTCCAGATATGATCTGATTCTATAAGACCCTAAGCCATTGTTGCAAGACTTGCAAACTGAATACTCCACTCCTTTTTAGCATCTGAGGAATTTAATATTAAATAAATTTGAGAATGAAGAGTGAGTATCATTATAGAAGCCATGTATCTACTGGATTGTTAAAAAAAGCCCACCCAAGTTCTTCAGGGAGGAAATCTGCATCCTTCTCTGGCTTGACACTATACCCAAACAAATAAGTTGATCCTAGACTGTCCTTTGAAGTATCCTGGTAAGCCACAAGTATTTGGAGATTAGTGGTAAATGCTGCTCTTGAATGCAGTCAGTAAGTGAATAAAAATAAACAAAGGCTGGGCAGTAATCTTTTCCATTTCTTCTATTTCACAGCCTGAAGGTATTGTTCATTTATTTATTTATTGAGATGTGGCATGGAGTAGACCCTCCAGGCCCTCCAAGCCACATCACCAAGCAGCCCCTGATTTAATCCTGGCCTAATCACAAGACTAATTAACCTACCAAGTCTTTGGACTGTGGGAGGAAACTGGAGCACCCAGAGGAAACCAACACATGGGGCTCCTTACAGGCAGCGGCAGGAATTGAACCCCGTCACCTGTACTGTAAAGCTTTGTGCTAATCACTACACTACTGTGCCACCCTATGATTGTCATCCTCTCCCATCCTGCTTCTTCCTAAGTATTAATTCTTTGTGTGTTATCTCTTCACTAGATAGTGGCATGATAGTGTAGTGGTTAGCATGGCACTTTACAGTTCAATTCCTGCCACTGCCTGTAAGGAGTTTGTACGTTCTCCCCGTGGCTGCGTTGGTTTCCTCCGGGTGCTCTGGTTTCCTCCCACAGTCCAAAGACGTACCGGTCAGTAGGTCATTGTGAATTGTCCTGTGATCAGGCTAGGGTTAAATCAGGAATTGCTGGATGGTACGGCTCGAAGGGCCAGAAGGGCCTATTCCGCTTTGTACCACAATAAACAAACCAATAAAGAAAGAAACCATCTCTTCATTACAGGGAATATCAGTGTTGAGGATGTTTCCATCCTCTTCCAAATTCAGAGAGCAAAACGGTGACGAGTAATAACTTTGTTCTTTCACACTGGATTACAGAAGTACCGAGACCAATTGCTGTGTCTCTGCTGTTGGCCTGTATTGAGCCTGGAATCAGTTGACTTCAAAGACTGTGGAGTGGCTATTCCTTGTTTCACTGTGCCCAAGTGTTTCATTGTATCTGTGGAAACCCACACCTGTTGAGTGGGCAGTCTGGTGTAACCTGAGCACCTGAATATGGAGCAGGTGGCTGCAAAGAGTGAGGACTCCCCATATGCTGTTTTTTTTTCAGATGGGAGGAACTGCAGTGATATTTATTACAGTTACTTTTTAACAATGTGCACCTATAATGAAAGCAATTGACCTTAGGCAAGGTGATGAGAACTTTTATTATTTAATATTCTTGGAAGTACTGCCTTATTGTGTCATCTTTGAGTTTGCAGATTCTAAAAGTTGTGGGTATAGAATGAGAAATGTGGGTTCTCTCCCTTTCTGGTGACATGAACAGATTGCATTAGATGATGCAAATAGAGTTCAGATTAAATCTCTTCAGCCATCTTCAAAGTGCTGAGTTATACAGTCTTCCTGCATGTCAAACGTTAAATATAGAATAAGGAGCAAAAATATCTCAGCATGATTCCAGTGCGTCATAGATTATACTTCCATTATCAGACCACTGAACATCCTCTACATAGCACCATCCAGAGACAGAGAAGCAGTTTCAGCGACAGGTTACTATTGATGCAATGCTCCTCAGACAGGATGAAGAGGTCAATACTCCCCAATGCCATTAGGCTTTACAATTCTACCGCCAGGACTTAAGAACTTTTTAAAAGCTATTATTAATGCTTTTTGAGATGGTGATTTAGATGCATATCATATTTTTTTTACTGAGTTAAGTATTGTATGTAATTAGTTCTGCTACAACAAGTGTATGGGACATTGGAAAAAAAAAGTTGAATTTCCCCATGGGGATGAATAAAGTATCTATCTATCTATCTTTCTATCTATCACTGTGAGGCTTTATAATGGAGTAAGAACACTAGGGTGTTGCTGTGATACCGTAATGAAGACAATTCCACTAATTATGTGATGTTGAGGCGCTAAAAAAGCACTCGTGAGACCACACGGAGTAGTGTGTGCAGTTTTGGCTTCTTATTTTAGAAATTATATACTGACATTGGAGAGGGTTCAGAGAAGTTACACGAGAATTATTCCAGGAATGAAAGGGTTACTGTATGAGGAACGTCTGGCAGCTCTTGGGCTGCATTCCCTGGAGTTTAGAGATTGGGGGGGGATCTCATAGAAACATTCCAAATGTTTGAAGGCCTGAACAGGTTAGATATGGCTAAGTTATTTCCCATGGTAGGGGAGTCTAGGACAAGAGGGTACGACTCCAGGATTCTTGGAGTGCAACATCAAGTACACGTTAAACAAATACGCGCACAGGCGTCTTCGCTCTGTGGAAACGGAACAAAGACCATCATCCTCGACCTCGAGGGATAGCCACAATGACGATGATTCCACGGCGTGTCTCAATAAATAAATAAACAAACAAGCTAACCCCAATTTAACCCTAACCTAACCATGGGACAATTTACAATGACCAGTTAACCTACCTGGTACACCTTTGGATTGTGGGAAGAAACCAGAACACCCAGGGAAGACCCACGCATTTGGGGAGGACGTACAGAGATTCCTTCCAGAGGATGCAGGAATTGAACTCCGAACTCTGACGCCCCAAGCTGTAATAGCGTCACGCTAACCACAACATTACCGTTGTTCAGAACCATTCATTGTTTCTGGATCTGACCACTATCGGGTGGCTCATGCAGAAAAAAAAGAATTAAGCTATCATGGAATCAAGTGTGACTGAATTGTAAGCTCTGAAAGAAAGTGACCAACTGGTGCCTGTTGTCAAGGCCGCGCATCAAGTACATTGAGACATTGACATTTATGAGTCTGCATCTTGGTTTGTAGAAGATGACATAATTTTCAGCAAAGAATTATACCATGAAATGTATAATTTTTTGTGCTGAATCATATGGTTATAAGTATTCAAAGGGAAACAACATTTATTAATGTTCATCACAGCCAAGCAAATAATTATGCAGAGGTTTCTCTTTGTAATGGGAAAGCTGGTAGACAATTGGCCTATTGGCAACAATATTGACATAAATGACTCTGCAAAGATAATCAGTTTTAGTAATAAACACAAGAAATTCTGCACGTGATGGGAATCCAAAGCAACATACACACAAAATGGTGAAAGGACTCAGCATCTATGGAAATGAACAAACAGTCGATGTTTTGGGGTGACATCCTTCTTCAGGACTGGAAAGGAAGAGGGAAGATGCCAGAATGAAAAAAGGTGGGGGGAGAGGAAGGAGGATAATTAGAAGACGATTGGTGAGGCCAGGTGGGTAGGAAAGATAATGGGCTGGAAGGAAGGAATGTGATAGGAGAGGAGATTGGACCAAAGGAGAAAGTGAAGGAGGAGGGGCACTGGGGGGGGGGGGTGATAGGCAGGTGAGGAGAGCAGGTAAGAGGCCAGAGTGGGGAATGGGAGAAGAGGGGCCTCACCAGTGTCGAGGATTCTGCATCAGGAGTACCAGATACAATAGATGACCCCACTAGATTCATGGGTGAAGTGTAGGCTCACCTGGAAGGACTGTGGAGCAATTTTAGTAATGTTTCTTTTAGGTTGAGGGATAATTATAGACCACATCATCAACAGAACTCCCAACATTTCTTCAATATAGTGCCAGTAGATTTCTTAGTTTGCTGAATATGGGATCCTGGCCTCAATGTTTCTAAACTATAGTGTTTTAATTGTCTCACTCTTTTTCTTTCCTTCAAGTTAGTCACAGGATGGCGATTTAAGAAGAGGCCAGGTATTGACTACCTTTTTCAACAATTGGCACCACTGTATGAAATAGTTATCTTCACCACAGAAACGGGAATGGTGAGTTTATCATGTACTTTTGGATTCACAACATGTGATTAATAATCCTTCATACTACCTTTCACTTCTGATTAACTTATCTCTTTTTTAACCTTATGCTTTGCTTAAGACAGTGACTAACTGTACAAAGTGTAAGTGAGCAGGATCAGTTCCAGATTCAATTTCAATGAAGATCTGGAGGAGGAAATTAGCTATTAAATAAATAAATATTTGATGGTTGGATTTTAGAATTTGGGGTAGGATTCTTATCGAGGGGTTGTAAATGATGCATAAAAAGCCATTGTGGTTGAAGTTGGGGAAGAAGGTTTGCAGGGAGGCACCTAGATCAAGGTAATATTGGGAGGGCTGAAAAATTATATTCAATATAGTTGTGTGAAATGTACTGCCAGCGACGGTGGTGGAGATGGATATAATAGGGTCTTTTAAGAGACTCTTAGATAGGTACGTGGAGCTTAGAAAAATAGAGGGCTATGTGGTAGGGAAATTCTAGGCAGCTTCTACAGTAGGTTACATGGTCAGCACAACATTGTGGGACGAAGGGCCTATAATGTGCTGTAAATTTCTAAGTTCTATGGGAAAGTGAAAGGTAATGTATTTGTGCAAGCAAACTACAATAATGCATATTTAAAGTAAGTCACTCAGAAGTGAAGAGCAACATCAGGACAAAGTATATCCATTGATCCCTGAAGAGAGCAGGGTTAGTATCTTAAGAGTTTTCAGAAGCCATTTGAGATATTTTATTGCCAGAAGCAAAGCATTCTAGCACAGGGAGCTCAGCTTAAACTTGATAAAGCATAAGATAGCCCACAGCTGGAGGACACACCATATAGTGAGCAATTTCAAGTTCCTGGGTGTCACTATCTCTGAGGATCTATCATGGACCCATATTGATGCAGCTACAAAGGAAGTATGACAGTGGCTATATTTCATTAGGAGTTTGAGGAGACTTGGTATGTCATCAAAGACACTCGCAAATTTCTACAGTTGAGAGCATTCTAACTGGCTACATCAAAGTCTGGTATGGGGTGAGGGGAGGCTACTGCACAGGATCGAAATAAGCTGCAGAGTTGCAAACTCAGTCAGCTCCATCATGGGCACTAGCCTCCATAGTATCCAGGATATCTTCAAGGAGCGATGCCTCAAAAATGCGGCATCAGTCGTTAAAGACCCCCATCTCCCAGGACATGCCCTCTTCTTGTTACCATCAGGAAGGAGGTACAGAAGCCTGAAGACACACAGTCAACATTTTAGGAACAGATTCTTCCCCTCTGTTATCTGATTTGTGAATGGAAATTGAACCCATGAACACGACCTCAGTACTTTTTTTCTGATTTTTATTTTTGCATTACTTATTGAATTTAAGTATTATATACATATTTACTGTAATTCACAATTTTTTCTCTCTATTACGTATTGCATTGTCCTGCTACCGCAGAGATGACAACAAATTTCACAATGAATGCCGGTGATACTAAACCTGATTCTGATTCTGAACTAGATCAAGTGGGATTATAGAAGGGATTTACAAAGATGTTGCCAGAATGATTAGATAGGGCAGGATTGTTAAGCTTTTGGAAAAGAGGAGAAGTTGGGTATGATGCCCCGAATAAGTGAATTAGAAGAACATGATGAGGTCTTTTCATTGTATTTGGTAGAAGAATCAGAGATAAACCATCTTACTGCAATTAGTATAGACTTGCTGAAGTAACGTGCAAAGTTATAAATCATTTGCTGAAAAGTGAATTTAAAATTGTATAGCGTAGAAACAGACCACATGACGAGGCACATCAAATATCTATCTACACTAAGTGAGATTACTTGCTCTGTAGCTTTCTATACTTTGATAATTCAGCTGTTCTGAGGGTACTTGCCTGGCCTGAGCTTCCAGTTATCTTGTACTTTAGTTATCCTTATAGCTCTTTCTCACGTGCTTTCTTGTTCACATAAGGTCATAAGACATAGGAGCAGAATTAGGCTATTTGGCCCATTGAGTCTGCTCCATTATTCAGTTATGGCTGACATAATCATCCCTCTCGCCCCTATTCTCCTGCTTTCAGTCTCTAGCTTTTGATGCCCTGACTAATTAAGAACTTAATTACGTATATGTGAATAAGACTTCTGCTTAGTTCTGTATGTCAGATTACCCTCCCAGGTCAGTCCTAGGCTGGACATTCTGCTCACTTAAGGAAGGTGAAGTGACTCTCTTAGCCTCTCCTTTCCAGGTGTAGTGATTGCCACAGGACCACTTTTTGGATTGTCATGTAGGTCACTGGCATATGGCCTCTCCTACACTACTGAGGTTATAACAACGGCTTCACCTGGTGTTTCTGTTCTTACTGCTATATCATGGTGTGACCGAGTGTCTAGCGGTATAACTGGCTGAGCAGACTGGGCTCATCAGTCTTGGTTGGCAGCCACCCTAAGAGAAGGACAGCTCAGATCCCAAACCCGGGTAGATGGGTCTTGTTACCCTTGCCAGGCAGTCCGTCTATACCCAATACTCAACCTACAGGTTTCTGGCCGTCATGGTCATCGCAGCTCACTGTACCATTGTGGAATGTCCTTCAGCCTAAAGAGTGGAATCGGTCTGCACCAGTCCTCACTATAAACCTATGCAGTGCAGGTGGGAAGAAACTATTTTTCTCTTCTTTGCTACTGATCTTCACAACTTCACAAGCGAAGAATCAGCCATTATCATAGTGTCAAATTGCTGTTTATGGACTTCAGTTCAGCATTCAACGCTATGGTCCCACGGACCTTAGACATAGAAAACCTACAGCACAGTACAGGCCCTTTGGCCCACAATGCTGTGCCGAACATGTACTTACTTTAGAAATTATCCAGGGTTACCCATAGCCCTCTACTTTTCTCAGCTCCGTGTACCTATCCAAGAGTCTCTTAAAAAACCCTATTGTTTCTGCCTCCACCGCTGTCACTGGCAGCCTGTTCCACGCACTCACCACTCACTGCGTAAAAAAAAACTTCCCCCTGACATCTCCTCTGTACCTACTTCCAAGCACCTTAAACCTGTGTCCTCTCATGTCAGCCCTAGGAAAAAGCCTCTGACTATCCACACAATCAATGCCTGTCATCATCTTGTATACCTCTAATCCTCCATCCCTCCAAGGAGAAAAGGCCAAGTTCGCTCAACCTATTCTCATAAGACATGCTCCCTAATCCAGGCAACATCCTTGTAAATCTCCTCTGCACCCTTTCTATAGTTTCTACATCCTTCCTGTAGTGAGGTGACCAGAACTGAACACAGTACTCCAAGTGGGGTCCTAGATAGCTGTAACATTACCTTTTGGCTCTTGAACTCAATCCCATGGTTGATGAAGGCCAATACATCATCTGCCTTCTTAACCACACAGTCAACCTACATAGCCGCTTTGAGTGTCTTATGGACTCAGAACCCAAGATCCCTCTGATCCTCCACACTGCCAAGAGTCTTACCATTAATACTATATTCTGCCATCATATTGACCTACTAAAATGAACCACCTCACAGTTAACACACACAAAATGCTGGTGGTGATGCTACCTGACATGCTGCGTTCCACCAGCATTTTGTGTGTGTTGCTTCAATTTCCAGCATCTGCAGATTTCCTCGTGTTCACCTCACACTTACCTGGGTTGAACTCGATCTGCCGCTTCTCAGCCCAATTTTGCATCCTATGAACAACCTTGCTGAACAAATTCCTACTCCTTGGTCTATATACACCACTGTGTAACTGGGTTAGGACTTCCTAACTAACAACCCTCAAATAGTACAACTGCTCCTCCCTTCCCATCATCCTAAACACCAGTGCCCCCAGGGCAGTGTACTGAGCCCATTGCTGTACACTCTGCTTAAACATGACGATATGACCAAACACCTGAGCAATCATATAATCAAATTTGCATGACATCTAAAACTTTGACAAACTTTTATAGATGTTTGGTGGAGAGTGTATTGACTGGTTGACTGGTTATGGAAACACAAATGCCCTTGAACAGAAAATCCTACAAAATGTAATGAGTGTGGCCCAGTCCATCACAGGTAAAGTGCTCCCCATCATTGAGCACGTCTACACGAAGCACTTACAGTAAAGCAGTGCTCATCATTCAGAGTCTCACACCACCAGGTTCAGGAACAGTTATTACCTCTCAGTCATCAGACTCTTGAACCAGGAGTTAACTTCACACAACATCACTCATCCTATCTCTGAACTGTTCCCACAACCCATGGACTCACTTTAAGGGTCTCTTCATTTCATGTTCTCGATATTTATTACTTGTTTATTATTTTTTCTTCATTATTTACACTTTTGCACATTGGTTGTTTGCCCTGTTGGGTGTGGTCTATCATTGATTCTATTCTGTTTCTTGGATTTAATGTGTATGCCAGAAAAAAAATATATATATTATTAGTTTTGATAAGTGTTTCATTTACTGTAAAGTCATGGCAGGTGTGATAATAAATACAAGTCTTACGTTGTTTTCACGGAAACTGTGGGCTGGCTTTGTTTGTTATGTAGCCAGTGTATGGGAAATGTGGCAGATAACAAAAAAGTAGAAATACTGTTACAACAGATTCAATCTCTGAGGCTATGCATATTGCTAAGCTTTCAAACATGTTCTTTAGAACAAGATTATAGATGAACTGATGTGAAACCGATATACTTACTCTGGAATAGATAATAATGAATGTGGGGTGGCAGGTTTCTGCCTGCTTACGTGAGGGAGTTTTATTTGCTGACAATGCTCATTATTACTCAGATGAAATTTAAATGTAAGAACATAGAAAGTGAAATATTTTGAGAGGATTAATAGGCTTTAGGATGTACACAATAATTAGTGGGAGCCCAGGAATACTGAGAACATTGGTTCAGGATATTGGTGTACTGTCCTAGGATCGCTAAACATGGTGGCTGAGATAAAAAGGTAGTTAAGAATTCTTGCAGGTTACTCTGGGTAGCTTCCAACCTGACAGCATGCCCGTTCCTATTCCGACATGCCAGTCTATGGCCTGCTGTACTGCCATGATGTAGCCATTCTCAGGTTGGAGAATCAGCATCTCACAATCGGTTTCGATAGCCTCCAACTTGATGACATGAACATTGATTTTTCTTAACTCCTGGTACTTTCTCCCCATTCCCTCTTCTCTGTTTTTCTATTCCCCAATCTGGCTTCCCTCTTGCCTTTTGTCTTCTCCTCACCTACCTATCACCTCCTGCTGGTGCCTCTCTTCCTTTCTTTTTTTCCCATGGTCCACTCTCATAAAACCATAACACATAAGAGTAGAATTAGGCCTTTCAGCCCATCGTCTGCTCCACCATTCTATTATGGCTGATCCCAGATCCCACTCAACCCCATGCACCTGCCTTCTCACTATATCCTTTGATGCATTGACCAATCAGGAAACGATCAACTTCCGCCTTAAAAATACACAGACTTGGTCTCCATTGCAGTCTGTTGAAGATTTACTACTCTCTGGCTAAAAAAACTCCTCCTTACCTCTGTTGTAAAGGGTCACCCCTCAATTTTGAGGCTGTGCCCTATAGTTCTGGATACCCCCACCAGAGGAAACATCCTTTCCGCATCCACCCTATCTAATCCTTTCAACATTTGCTAGGTTTCAATGAGATTCCCTCCCCCCCCCCCCCCAACACACACACACACACACACACACACACACACACACACACACACACACACACACACACACACACACACACACACACACACACTCTCTCTCTCTCTCTCTCTCTCTCTCTCTCTCTCCCTCCCCCCCCCCCTCTAAATTACACTGAGTACAGGCCCAAAGACGCCAAATGCTCCTCTCATGTTATTCACTTCATTCCCGGAATCATTCTCGTGAACCTCGTAATGTCTCTTGACAACACTGACTAGTATCATAAAAGCTCAGCATTATCTCTTTGCTTTTATATTCTATTCCCTTTGCATTTGCCTTCTTTACCAGAGACTGAACCTGTAAGTTAACCTTCTGGGAGCTTCTAAGTCCCTCTGCACCTCAGATGCTTGAACCTTCTCCCCATTTAGATAATGGGGTAATGCTGGTTGACGAGAGCTCTTCAAAATGGGGTAAAATTCTGGTCACCTAATTGCAGGAAGAGCTTGGAAGCTTTGGGAAAAGGTATACCAGAGGTTTACCAGGGTGTTCTTTGCATTAGAAGGTATGAGCTGTAAGGAGAGGTTGGACAAACACGGGTTGTTTCCTCTGGAGTGCCAGAGGCTGAGGGGAGTCCTGGCAGAAGTTTATAAAATTATGAGAGACACCATGTAGACATTCAGAATCTTTTTCCAGGACACAAATGTCATACTGGAGGTCGTGCATTTAAGGTGAGAGGGAGATTTCACAGCTCTCTCCTATTCTTGTACCTGACTCTATTCTTTGCCCAGTGACATTATTCCAGGTTAGGTAGTATACATGTTGGGAGTTAGTTTTGTATTGATACACTTCTGATTTATTTTTGATTTGATCTTAAATCTACATTCAAGGCAGTTGCTCACATCTTTGTAAATTTTATCTTTTACAGACAGCATATCCGCTTATTGACAGTGTGGATCCCCATGGATTCATCATGTACCGTTTGTTTAGGGATGCGACACGCTATATGGAAGGTCACCACGTGAAGGTATTTGTCCCTTTCCTGCTTTTACTGTTGGTATATGTGGGATATTAATTGTGCCTCTGCAGCAAGGTGTGACATTCTCAATGTTGAACGCTTCTATAAAACATGTAATTTGTCAATGAGCAGAACTCGCTTAAGCTTTTTGGCAATAGAGTATTTTGGTTAATGAAAGAGCAGTTCTTCATTATCCATCCATTTGAACAAAGTAGTATTCCAATTTCTTACATGTTGAGTTAGGCAGGAAGATCTTTATCCACTGTAGGCCCTTGTTATGTGTTGACAGCTACTGTGACAGTACTCAAGTAGTGAATTAAAAATATATTTAAAATTAAAAAAAATGTATGTGTTAGAAATCTGATATCAAAACAGAAAATGTGAGAAGCGTTCAGCAGGTCAACAAGCTACTTATTTATATACAGTGATTCCTGTTAATCGAAACAGCTCTTAAAGACAACTTAAAGAATTTGGGACAACTCTTAAAGAACAAAAACTAATTGAGAAGATTGCTGGTGTTCCCTTTGTTTATTTGGGGTACTATGCTGATTAATTGGGACAGGAGACTGTTGCCTTATAGGTTTTAAATAGTGTCAGTTATGCGCACTTGTGTGGCCGTTAGACACTACATTATGCTTAAAATGAACAGTTTTTAAATAGCGTCAGTTGCATGTGTTTGTATTCAGAAAGCAATGATTTTTGTCACTGATAATTGCAAGAAATGAGCAATAAAACAATTCAAAACTGTTTTGCTCACTGCGGTTTTGAAGCATTCAATTTTGGAAATGCCAGAAACAGTTGGGAATGAAAATGAAATAATTTCACCACTTTAACAAATTGGGAACTATGAAAAATTTGAAGTTATCAACAATCATCTTGAATGTTACAATGAAAAGAAATATTTGGAGGATGCAATCAGTGATAGCATTGTATAATAATAATAATAATAATATACAGGCAGTCCCCAGGTTGAGAACGAGTTCTGTTCCTGAGTCCGTCTTTAAGTCGGATTTGTACGTAAGTCGGAACAAGTACATCCGGTATTATTTAGCGTCAGTTAGTCAAACGTTTGTCTTAGTATATAGTATATATTTTACATTTCTATGCATATATTCGACGCAAACTGTTTGTCAGGTTGGAGGTCGGTGACTAGTGGTGTGCCTCAGGGATCTGTACTGGGTCCAGTGTTGTTTGTCATATACATTAATGATCTGGATGATGGGGTGGTAAATTGGATTAGTAAGTATGCAGATGATACTAAGATAGGTGGCATTGTGGATAATGAAGTAGGTTTTCAAAGCTTGCAGAGAGATTTAGGCCAGTTAGAAGAGTGGGCTGAAAGATGGCAGATGGAGTTTAATGCTGATAAATGTGAGGTGCTACATTTTGGTAGGACTGATAATCAAAATAGGACATACATGGCAAATGGTAGGGCATTGAGGAATGCAGTAGAACAGAGTGATCTAGGTATAATGGTGTATAGTTCCCTGAAGGTAGAATCTCATGTGGATAGGGTGGTGAAGAAAGCTTTTGGTATGCTGGCCTTTATAAATCAGAGTATTGAGTTTAGGAGTTGGGATGTAATGTTAAAATTGTACAAGGCATTGGTGAGGCCAGATTTGGAATATTGTGCACAGTTCTGGTCACTGAATTAAAGGAAAGATGTCAACAAAATAGAGAGAGTACAGAGGAGATTTACTAGAATGTTACCTGGGTTTCAGCACCTAAGTTACAGAGAAAGGTTGAACAAGTTAGGTCTTTATTCTTTGGAGCGTAGAAGGTTGAGGGGGACCTGATAACGGTATTTAAAATTATGAGGGGGATAGATAGAGTTGACGTGGATAGGCTTTTTTCATTGAGAGTAGGGGAGATTCAAACAAGAGGACATGAGTTAAGAGTTAGGGGTAACACGAGGGGGAACTTCTTTACTCAGAGAGTGGTAGCTGTTTGGAACGAGCTTCCAGTAGAAGTGGTAGAGGCAGGTTTGATTTTGTCATTTAAAGTAAAATTGGATAGGTATATGAACAGGAAAGGAATGGAGGGTTATTAGCTGAGTGTGGGCCAGTGGGACTAGGTGAGAGTAAGCGTCGGCACGGACTAGAAGGGCCGAGATGGCCTGTCTCTGGGCTGTAATTGTTATATGGTTATATAAAACACTTATGAAATGTATGAATTCCAATAATTAAAACACTGCATTGCTTAGTAATAATTGTAGCTTTCATCGGGGCAGGGCCTTTCACATGCTCCATTATTCTCACTTTATCTGTTATCCTTTAAAATTAAAATCGATCATTGACTGACTGTAGCCTAACGCTTTTCCAATGACCGATGATGTTTCACCTCTTTCCAAACGCATTATTATTCCACTTTATTTTCAATCGTGATCGTTTCCCGTCAAAGGAACAGAAACACTGCAGGCAGCAGGTCCCGAGCACTGCTGGGTCCGAAGGACCACTGTACTGAATTCACCGGGTCCTAAAGTCCACCGCAGTGAGACAGGTTAAACGAGACAAGTACGGGCTGTGTTGGGTTTGGGTATTTGATCCTCTACAATATTCTGCGTGGGAATTTAAACTGGAGGTGGCAGTGTTTTTTTTTCACGAGGTCTAGTTGCAAGCTCGACATCAACCTGGCACGGATGGAGAGCATGCTCGGAAGCAGTCTGTCACTGGATTGAACTCGGGAACTTCCGTTCTCAAGCCCGGCGCTGATCTCACTGCGCCACCAACCGACCGGAAAAGGGGGGGGGGGGGGGCGGTCAGAGTGAATCTTGCTAAGAAAAATTTATGCCAAATACAAAGTTACACACTCAACACAGTGTCAATGGCAACGACTTAAAATGGCGGACGGCGTCGCGATCCGACTTAAAATGGTGGACGGCATTCTCCTTCCTCAGTTTGTATGTACAAGTTGTTCGTACATCGGACGTTTGTAACTCGGGGACTACCTGTAAAGTACTTTATTGATCCTGAGTGGGAAATTATTTTGTTATAGCAGCAACATTTAAAACATGCACTTAGCAATAATAATAAATATAATAATAATATTACCTAATAATAAAGTACAGAATAATAATATATACAATAATAATTTACCAATATCCAATACCAGTGGCCCCCAACCACTGGGCTGCAAAGCATGTGCTACCGGGCCACAAGGGAACGATATGATTTGACGATATGAGTCAGCTGCACTTTTCCTCATTCCCTGTCATGCCGACTGTTGAACATGAACACACGCAAGGTCATTATGCACGCAAAGTCATTACCCACGCGAGGTCATCAGTCACCTAAACGCAGTGATACCCTAGCGCCAGGGATCACTGATTGGCCTCAGATAACCGGCCGGTGAGAAGTGCCGTTGATATTGGCCTGGAGCGTGGACAAATGGGCGCCACCTCTCAACCTATTTAGCACATCGAATGTTCGTGGGGAACCTGGTGCTAAAATATTCGCAGACGACCTAATTCGGGCTCAGGGTTTTGTAAGTAGCAGAGCAGCTACCTCTCTGCGATCTACTGAAGGTCATCCCTCAAGCCAAACTTTTGTCGGCTGATAGATCCTACCTACCTACAAGGGGGGTGGGCATGTGCCCTGTTGCACTCCTCACTCGGTCGTTCGCTCTCTCCGGATGCGACCGCTGCGGCCCCGGTACGGAGACCTCCAGTACCTTGTCCCCTCACTGGTGTGTTGCAATGATTTTATATGTTCATACAAGGAAAATATGCGCTGTGTGTTTAATATCCAAATGTTACTTAAAATGTTATCAAACAACAACACACACAAAATGCTGGTGGAACACAGCAGGCCAGGCAGCATCGATAGGGAGAAGCGCTGTTGACGTTTCGGGTCGAGAGTGAGTTATAATTGACTTATTGTATTCATGCGAGGAAAATATGCGCTGTGTGTTTAATATTAAATTCGTTAGATAAACCCTTTTAGAAACGAAATTGAGTGTATTAGCCACTTACAAGTGACTTATAGTTGACTTATCACCTATATTCCGGTCGTGATTAACACCCCCACCCCCAACCCCTGTCGGCCAGTCCGCAAGAATATTGTCAGTATTAACCCGGTCCATGGTGCAAAAAAGGTTGGTGACCCCTGTCCAATACTGTGCAATAATAATGTATGAAATAATGAAACAGAGACCATTGTACTATGAAGTGTGTTGTCCTGTTGCACAGAGATGGACTGTTGTATATGCTTATTGCATTTGGTACGACAGATTTTCCGTAACAATCCTTGTGACAGCAGAGCTGATTGAGTCTGTTCGAAAGGATGCTCCACTGCGTATTCAGTAGGTTATGGAGAGGATGTGCCTGATTGTCCATCATGGATAACAGCTTGTTTAGTGACCTCCTCTCCACCACTAACTCAATTTGTAGCCAAGGACGGATCCAGCCTTTTTGATGAGTTTATTTAATCGTTTTTCATCACCAGCACCGATGCTGCTCCCCCAAGATAAAGCCACAAAGAAGACTACACTCGCTACAACAGACTGGTAAAAGATCTCCAACATCCTGCTGCACTCGTTGAAGGATTTCAGCTTCTTTAGAAAATAGAGTCTGCTTGTCCCCTTCTTACAAACAGCCTTGGTGTGGGTTGTCCAGTGTTGTCGAAGTGAACACCCAAGTATTTGTACTCCTCCAACACCGAAACTTCTTCTCCCAGAATGTATACAGTCCTCTTCCTCCTAAAATCATACCATCTCCCTGGTTTTGGCAACATTCAGGAGCAGGTAATTCCTTCTGCACCACTCCACAAACCTGTCCAGCAGTCTTCTATACTTGTACTCCTGTCCATCTCTGATATATCTAACCACCGCAGAGTTATCAGAGAACTTCTGCAAGTGACAAGACTCAGATTTGTACTGAAAGTCTAAGGTGTACAGTGTGAACAGAAACGAAGACAGGACAGTCCCTTTTGACACTCCAGTGCCACTCACCACCATACTTGGCAGAGAACTGCCCAGCTGTATAAACTGGGGTCTTTCTGTCAGATAATCAGTCATCCAGGGGACAGTGGATTTGTCTACACCCATCCTTTGCAGCTTCTCACTCAGAAGAAGTGACTGGATTGTATTGAAGGCACCAGAGAAATCAAAAAATGTGATTCTCACAATGTCACCAGCATCATCCAGGTGGGAGTGAGCTCTCTGCAACAGGTAGACAATGGTATCAAACACTCCCACATGAGGTTTGTAGGCAAACTGTAGAGGGTCCAATGAAGATCTCACCTACAGTCCAAGGTACAGTAGCATGCAAACGTTTGGGCACCCCTGGTCAAAATTTCTGTTACTGTGAATAGCTAAGTGAGCAAAAGATGACCTGATTTCCAAAAGGCATAAAGTTAAAGATGACACATTTCTTTAATATTTTAAGCAAGATTACATTTTTTATTTCCATCTTTTACAGTTTCAAAGTAACAGAAAGGGAAAAGGGCCCAAAGCAAAAGTTTTGGCACCCTGCATGGTCACTACTTAGTAATACCTATAGGTTCTATAGGTATATTCTATACCTATAGGTATGTTCTATAGGTCAGTTGTGGAGAGCGCCCTCTTCTTCGTGGTGGCGTGTTGGGGAGGAAGCATTAAGAAGAGGGACGCCTCACGTCTTAATAAGCTGGTAAGGAAGGCGGGCTCTGTCGTGGGCAAAGTACTGGAGAGTTTAACATCGGTAGCTGAGCGAAGGGCGCTGAGTAGGCTACGGTCAATTATGGAAAACTCTGAACATCCTCTATATAGCACCATCCAGAGACAGAGAAGCAGTTTCAGCGACAGGTTACTATCGATGCAATGCTCCTCAGACAGGATGAAGAGGTCAATACTCCCCAATGCCATTAGGCTTTACAATTCAACCGCCAGGACTTAAGAACTTTTTAAAAGCTATTATTAATGCTTTTTGAGATAGTGATTTAGATGCATATCATATTTTTTACTGAGTTAAGTATTGTATGTAATTAGTTTTGCTACAACAAGTGTATGGGACATTGGAAAAAAAAGTTGAATTTCCCCATGGGGATGAATAAAGTATCTATCTATCTATCTATCTATCTATCTATCTATCTATCTATCTATCTATCTATCTATCTATCTACCTGCTTTGGCAAGTATTACAGCTTGGAAATGCTTTCTGTAGCCAGCTAAGAGTCTTTCAATTCTTGTGTGGGGTATTTTCACCCATTCTTCCTTGAAAAAGGTTTCTAGCTCTGTGAGATTCTTGGGCCAACTTGCATGCACTGCTCTTTTGAGGTCTATCCACAGATTTTTGATGATGTTTAGGTCGGGGGACTGTGAGGGCCATGGCAAGACCTTCAGCTTGTGCCTTGAGGTAGTCCATTGTGGATTTTGAGGTGTGTTTAGGATCAATATCCTGTTGTAGAAGCCATCCTCTTTTTATCTTCAGCTTTTTTACAGACAGCGTGATGTTTGCTTCCAGAAATTGCTGTTATTTAATTGAATTCATTCTTCCCTCTACCAGTGAAACGTTCCCTGTGCCACTGGCTGCAACACAAGCCCAAAGCATGATCGATCCACCCCCGTGCTTAACAGTTGGAGAGGTGTTCTTTTCATGAAATTCTGCACCCTTTTTTCTCCAAACGTACCTTTGCTCATTGCAGCCAGAAAGTTCTATTTTAACTTCATCAGTCCACAAGACATGTTTGCAAAATGCATCAGGCTTGTTTAGATGTTCCTTGGCAAACTGCTGACGCTGAATTTTGTGGTGAGGACTCAGGAAAGGTTTTCTTTTGATGACTCTTCCATGAAGGTCATATTTGTGCAGGTGTTGCTGCACAGTAGAACAGTGCACCACCACTCCAGAGTCTGCTAAATCTTCCCGAAGGTCTTTTGCAGTCAAACGGGGATTTGGATTTGCCTTTCTAGCAATGCTACGAGCAGTTCTCTCGGAAAGTTTTCTTGGTCTTGCAGACCTCAACTTGACCTCCACCATTCCTGTTAACTGCCATTTCTTAATTACATTATGAACTGAGGAAATGGCTACCTGAAAATACTTTGCTATCTCCTTATAGCCTTCTGCTTTGTGGGCATCATTTATTTTAATTTTCAGACTACTAGGCAGCAGCTCAGAGGAGCCCATGGCTGCTGATTGTTGGGACAAGGTTTGAGGAGTCAGGGTATTTATAAAGCTTTGAAATTTGCATCACCTGGCCTTTCCTAACGATGACTCTGAACAAGCCATAGCCCTAACAAGTTAATTAAGATCTGAGACCTTGGTAAATGTTATCTGAGAGGTCAAATCTCTTGGGGTGCCCAAACTTTTACATGGTGCTCCTTTCCTTTTTTTCACTCTAAAATTGTACAAAACAAAAATAATACACTAATCTTGCTTAAAATGTTGAAAAGAATGTTTCATCTTTAACTTTATGACTTTTGGAGATCAGTTCATCTTCTACTCACTTAACTAATCACAGTAACAGAAATTTTGACCAGGGTTGCCCAGACTTTTGCATGCTACTGTATGGTCAGTACCAGCCTGTCCAGCACCCTCATCACAGGAGATGTGAGGGCAATTGGTCTGTATGAAGGCAGTCCATTATCTACAAAAAGTATTATAAAAAGTCTATAAAAAGTATTCACCCCTCTCGGAAGTTTACATGTTTTGTTTTACAACATTGAATCACAGTGGATTTAATTTTGCTTTTTGTTTTTAACATTGATGAACAGAAAAAGACTAATGTCGAAGTGAAGACAGATCTGTACAAAGTGATCTAAGTTAATTACAGATCGAATACACAAAATAATTGATTGCTTAAGTATTCATCCCCTTCAAGTCTGTATTTAGTAGATGCACCTTTGGCAGCAATTACAGCCTTGAGTCTATGTGGATAGATGTCTATCAGCTTTATACATCTAGACACTACAATTTTCCATTTTTTAAAAAACTGCTCAAGCTCTGTCAGATTGCATGGGAATCATGTGTGAACAGCCCTGGACTCTGACTTGGCCACTCCAGACATTAATTTTGTTGTTTTTAAACCATTCTTATATAGCTTGGGGTCATTGTTTTTCTGGAAAACAAATCTTCTCCCAAGTTGTATTTTCTAGACTGCATCAGGATTTACTTCTATTTTACTGCATTCATTTTACCCTCTACCTTTACAAGCCTTCCAGGGCCTGCTGCAGAGAAGCATCCCCGCAGCATGATGCAGCCACAGCCATGCTTCACGGTAGGGATGGTGTGTTTTTGATGATGTGCACTGTTTGGCTTACACCATTAGTCTGTTGGCCAGAAAGCTCAATTTTGGTTTCATTAGACCATAGAACCTTCTCCCAGCTGACTTCAGAGTCTCCCACGTTGCCTTCTGGCAAACTCTAGCTGAGATTTCATGTGTGATTTTTTTCAGCAGTGGCTTTTTCTTTGTCACTCTCCCATAAAGCTGCGACTCGTAGGCAACAGTTATTGTATACACAGTCTTTCCCATCTCAGCCACTGAAGCTTGTAAACCATCCAGAATTGTCATAGGTCTCTTGGTGGCCTCCCTCACTAGTTCCTTTCTTGCCCTTTTTGAGGACAGCTTGCTCTAGCCAGATTTACAGCTGTACTATATTCTTTCCATTTCTTGATGATTGGCTTAACTGTACTCCAAGGAATATTCATTGACTTGAAAATTTTCTTGTATCCATCTCCTGACTTGCGCTTTTCAATAACTTTTTCGCAGAGTTGCTTGGAGTGTTCTTTTGTCTTCATGGTATAGTTTTTATCAGGATATTGACTAACCAGCAGTTGGACCTTCCAGATACAGGTGTATTTTTACCACAATCAATGGAAACAGCTTGACTGCACATGGTGATCTCCATTTAAATATAATTATATGACTTCTAAAACTAATTGGCTGAACCAGTGATAATTTGGTGTGTCATATTAAAAGGGGGGGTGAATACTTATGCAATCAATTATATTGTGTTTTATATTTGTAATTAATTTGGATCACTTTGTAGAGATCTGTTTTCACTTTGACATGAAAGACTTCTGTTGATCAGTGTCAAAAAAGCCAAATTAAATCCATTGTGATTCAATGTTGTAAAGCAATAAAACATGAAAACTTCTGGGGGGGGGGGTGGTGAATACTTTTTATAAGCACTGTACATTAGGTGTCTGCTAATTTTGTTCATTGCATACACTGGATGACTTCCTCTATTGATAACTATTAGGAACTAATATGCATTTTTATCATACCATTTGGTAGTATTATAATTTGTTCTGTATTTCATTTAAGAACATAATTTTTTACTCAATTTGTCTTTTTATACTTTTTTAGCTATTGCCATGAAACTTTGGCTAATTGGGGCTGCCACTTAATTGCAACAAAATGTACTGGTCCTGATGTGCCCGAATTAAGTGGAATCCACTGTATTTTGTTCTACAATAGAAAGAGACCATTCAACCCATTCAAGTCAATGTCTGGTCCTTGTCAGTCCCATTCTCACGCTATGTCCCTATATCATATTGCAGTCAGCACTTGTTTTGATGAAGGGTCTTTGATATGAAATGTTTATTTGTTATCTCTCGTAGATGCTGCCTAATCTGTGGAGTGCTTCCAGCTTGTCTTGTTTATATTCAGGAATTTAAAGGCACTAAACTTGTGAATGCGAATGAACTTGAAACTATACCACAGGGAGTGCTGAAAACTAAAAGTATCAATTCACTTAAAGGGAAAATAGATGAATATCTTAGAAAAGAATAGGAAAACTATTTCTAAAAGAGGTAGAGTAAGTGGATTGTGGTGAAGTAAGACGTAGGAAAAACTAATAGGACCAGAGGCAGACAAGTCACCAGTACTGATGGTGTGCACTCAACAGTTTTAAAGCAAGCAGATACAAAGAAAATTTTTGAACTCTTTGAGTTGGAAATCCACAAATATAACTCCATTCATTGCTTAAGAAGTGAAGAAGTTGAAAGGCAGGTAACAACAAAGATCTGTTGTAAAATACTGGAATCTATAATTAAGAAAGAAATAGCTGGTTATTTGGAGGAGAGTAATGTAATTATACCAAGTCAACATGATTTTCTGAAAGGTAAATCATGCTTAGAAAGATTGGTTAGAGTTCTTTAAGGATGTTCAGCCAGAGTTGATAGAGGGTGTAATTTGTGATTAGAGAACATTTTGATTTCTAGGCATTTGACAAGGAGCTACATAAAAGACAAAGTATAAAGGTATGTCAGTGTGGATTGAAGATTGGTTAGCACGTAGAAGGTACATAGTTGGAATAAGATAGTTCGTTTCAGATCATTTGCTTTTCAGATTTTAGAGGAAGTGTGTTATCATGAATCGAAGATTGGTTAGCACATAGAAAATACCAAATTGGAAAAAGAGGGCCATTTTCAGGCTGGCAGGAACTTGTGGAGCACCCTGCGATCTGTTCTTAGCATGGGGCAGAGGGTCAGGTATCCAGTTTTTCTGATGTCATTAAAGCTTATTTCACCAAAGATACAGTACTATGGAAAAGTATGTGCATATATATATATATAACTAGGGTGCCTAAGACTTTTGCATGATACTCTAGTAATTTTATGCATTGCACCATACTGCTGCAAGAAAAAAAACAATTTCATGACATACATGGGTATGATAATCCTGATTCTGATATGGATCTGTGCTGTGGATTGGGTTTGGACGGGGGGCAGGGAGAAGGGAGAGGGAGTAAATAGGCAATAACTGTCGAGAAAATGAGATGAAGAGTCTTTGAAAGTGAGTCCATAGGCTGTGGGAACATTTCAAGTGAAGTTGGGTGAAGTTTTACCCTTTGGTTCAAGAGTCTAATTGTTGAGGGATATTGACTGGTGGTGTGAGTCCTGAGGCTCCTGTATCATCTTCCTGATGACAGTATTGAGAAGAGAACATGAACTGGGTAGTGGGGTGGGGTGGGGTCCCTGATGTTGGATGCTACTTTTCTGTGTCATCGCTTTGCGTAGATGTGTACAATGGTGGGTCATGGGGCTTTACCCGTGATAAACTCAGCCGTATCCACTACTTTTTGTAGGATTTTCCATTCTAGGGCATTGGTGTTACCATACCAGGCTGTGATGTAACCAGTCTATATACTCTGCACCACACATCCATAGAAGTTTATCAAAGTTTTAGATGTCATACCGAATCATTGCAAACTCTTGAGGGAGTATTGGAGCTGTTGTGCTTTCTTTGCAATTGCACTTATGCGCTGTGTCCAGGACAAGTCCTCTGCAATAGTAACAACCAGGAATTTAAAGCTGCTGAGCCTCTCTACCTCTTGACTCTCTGATGAGGACTAGCTCATGGACCTCCTTCTGAAATCAATAATCATCTCCTTGGTCTGGCTGTCATTGAGTAAGAGCTTGTTGTGGTGGCACCACTCATCCAGATTTTCAATCCTCCTCCTATATACTGATTTGTCACCACCTTTGATTTGACCTACAACAGTGGTGTTGTCAGCAACTATGCTTGGCCACACAGTCATAAGTGTAAAGCAAGTAGAGCAGAGAGCTGGGGACACAGCCTTGTGGCGGACCTGTTGATGGAGATTGTGGAGGAGATGTTGTTGCCAATCTGAAATCAATAATCTGGGGTCTGCAAGTGAGAAAATTAAGGATCCAATTGCACAAGGAGGTATTGACACTAAGGTTTTAAAGCTAATTGATTAATTTTGCAGGATTGATGGTATTGTTGCTGAGCTGTCATCAATAAAGGGCATCCTGATGTATGCATTTTTGCTGTCCGGATGTTCCAGGGTTGAGTGAAGAGACAATGAGATGGCATCTGTTGTGGACCTGTTGCTCCTGTAGGCAAATTGGAGCAGATCCAAGTTGCCTCTTAGACAGGAGTTGATATTGTTTCATCACCAACATATGGGTCATGAAACATACCCATAGGTGAACATAACAGGAGGGAATGGAGGAGTGCTAGAAGGTTATATGGGAAGCCAGGCGGATGGGAAAGCTAAAGGGTTGGAGAGGAAGGAGTCTGATACAAGAGGAGAATGGACCATAGGAGAAAGGGAAGAAGGAGACCCGGGGAGGTGACGGACAGGTAGGAAGAGGTAAGAGACAAGAATGGGTTATGGAAGAAGAGGGAGGGGGGAAAATGGCAGATCTGCAGACTCACATTTCTTAGAATGTGAATTGTCTATTTTGATAAAGGATGAAGACCTTTCTTAGATGCAGACATGAAGAGCAGCCACTTGAATAAGGAATAGGACAGCTGCATCCAGACAAAGTAGCGTCAGAGGAGAGGAGCGAATAGAAGAATAGAGTCTTGTTTATTCTCATAACTTACAGTAGTCCTTAAAGGGTTAAAGGCCTCAGTAATCCTCTATATCCCATCTGTCTGTTGCTACTAGCTTCAGTTCCACAATATTTACAAAGCAAAAGTTTGTGGATCGAATGGGGGCAGGGGAAGCTGTGGGTTCCCCCATGTTCTGTAATCTGAGCTCCTCTGAAATGGCCATGTCTACAATAGTATGTGTGGCCTGCATTATTGCGAGCCTTCTGCCTTCGCTTCCCACCTCCCATCTGTTGGCCTGTGGCACCCAGGGAGCCTTTCTGAGCACACAACATCCCCTCCTGGAAAAGACTGGGGCTTGCCGAGAGCAACAGCAGTGACAGACCTGCTGTGCACTTAAGATTACGATAGTTTAAAGGCTGCTGGTACTATAACCACAGTGTTAGAGACAGATTCCCCAAAGGACCTTTTCATTTCCAGATGAAAGACGTGGATAGTTATAGCCACAAGTGCTTAATTACATATCAATGTCGCTTCAGTACAGCTGTTTGTGGCATTTAAGAAAATTATGTAGACTGGGGCCAAATCTCTTGTCCGTATCTCACCCTCTGTGTCATTACCTTGTCAGCTATTTGCTATTTATTTATTTTTTCCTGCCTCCACATTTTCTGCATTTGTTCCTTATTTTTTAATTTTGTCTGTGGTAAATGTGCATTTTCTGTCAGGATGGTTGTGGAACTCTTAACAGCAAAGTGGATTAATTACTTGGCTTCACAGAAATTCCATTTTGTAGATTACATGTTGTGTTTTAAACAAATATTGTATGATGTACTTGTCTAGGTGGGAGGGAGCGGATTGTGGATGCATGCATGTGAAAATCGTGTGAGCCAAAAAATTATCAAAATTGATCAGGCTCAACTGAATTGTTGCAGTGAGTGGAAATTTAATGCAAATTTGGAATCTAGGGCAGTTCTGCTGCCACTCTTTCCCCACCCTTACAGCTTGTTTTCATACCTTTTCCTACATGCCTACTGATTTTTCAGATGGAGCTCTGCATTCCTCTAACTCTGACTTCTTACCTGTCATGTTTTAATTGCTCCATTAGTATCATAGAGTTATAGAATATTGCAGCATGAAAACAGGCCCTTCAGCCCATCTAATCCATGCCGAGTCATTTAAACTGCATAGTCCCATCGACCTACCATAGCCCTCCATATCCTTCCCATCCATGTACCTGTCCAAACTTATTTTAAATGTTGAAATTGAGCTTGCATGCCCCACTTGCAGTGGCAGCTCGTTCTACACTCTCACCATCCTCTGAGTGACGAAGTTTCTTATGTTCCCCTTAAACTTTTCACCTTTCACCCTCAACTCATGACCTCTAGTTGTGGTCAGTGGAAAAAGTGCTTGAATTTACCCTATCTATACCCCTCATAATTTTGTATACCTCTATCAAATATCTTCTCAATCTTCTACATTCTGAGGAATATAAAGACCTAACCTGTTTAATCTTTCCTTATAACCCAGCGCTGGCAACATCCTTGTAAATTTTCTCTGTACTCTCTCAACCTTATTTATATCTTTCCTATAGGTAGGTGACCAAAGCTGCACACTATCAGCTGCCTGAGATCTAAAGTCTAGAATTTTCTACTTAAACCCTTCTGCCTTCCAGCTCCTGATTTTAGAATTATTAAAATTGTTATAGCATAAAAGGAAATCATTCACTTTGTTGAACTTATACTGGTTTCTATTTGTGCTTTCCTGTCAATTCCACTCCCATAGCCTGGCAAATTATTCTGATGTGCTGATCTGTTTTCCCTTTTCTCTTCAGCCCTATCATATCATTGGTCATATTTCCTTGTATTTTATCAATTTGATTCCCAGTAGCAAATTTTAGCTGATGTTTTTATGGGATTTCAAATGTTTTCTTTCCTGGGACTGAGAAAATAAAAATACCTCAGATATCTCTGTTCTTAAATGGGTTGCACACCAGGCTTCATTAGAGTAGTGAGGGAATGTTTCGCTGTCAAAAATGTCATGTACTCTGTGGGATTTTGAATCAAGGCCCAGTCTCTCCTTAGAATGATGAAAAATATAAGTCCCATGACTTTATTTCAAAGAAAGCAGGATTCCAATTTCTTCTTAGAATCTTGTCCAGTACTTATATTTCATCCAGCACAATTAAATATATCTTCTGCTGATGAGCACATTGCTTTGTAGCAGACAAATCTACTGAATCATTTCCCACATCTGTTCTATATTTTAAACTGTTTGGTGCTGTATAATGCAAGATGTTACTTTCTGAGCAATGGACCCTCTTCTGCAATGGAAGTCTGGGTCCCCTTAACAGAGACGCTGGAAAAAGAGCATATGAAGTAGGAAAATTTTGATGCAGGTTTTAGAGTGCTGGTGAGACTGCATACAGTATCTGGAGTAGTGTGTGAAGTTTTGGTGTTCATACACAAGGAATGATATATTGAAGGCACTACAGAGAACTTTCATGAAGGGATTGATGTGCAAAGAAAGGTTTAACTGGTTACATAGAACAGTACAGGCCCTTTGGTCCATAATGTTGTGCCAACTCTTTAACCTACTCCAGGAGCAATCTAACCCTTCCCTCCCATGTAGCCTGCCAGTTTTCTTTCATCCATGGGCCCATCTAAGAGCCCCTTAAAGGCCTCTACCATCACCCTTGGCAGCATGTTTCACACACTCACCGCTCTCTGTAAAAAGAAAAGCTTACTCTGACGTACCTCCCCTCCCACCCCCACCCCCTGTACTTTCCTCCAAACATTTTTTCAAGGTTACTTGTGGTTATGTTACTAGAACGTATACGATTCTGATTCAGGTAAGGTTAATAGAATGGATACTGACTGAGGACATTTCCCCTTAGTCAGGGGCTCCTAGCCTGGGGTCAACGGAACCCTTGCTTTATGGTATTGGTCCATGGCATAAAAAAGGTTTGAAACCCCTGCCCTAAAGGGATTACCTATAACAGACCAATTCTGCTGCCACCACCCCTCCCATCCCACCACTCAGTGCCTCACCCAGCCCAAGGTTCTGTGAGACTCTGAGGTTCTCAGGTGGTCAAGATGGTATCCGGGTGTCCTCACCACACCATGAAATGCTGTGCACGCTCCAGAGATCTTTCTCACCAGTATCTCTTCATTTCATTTGCAATTCTTTTTGAAACTTTACTTATACAAAAGTATAATTCATTACAGGGAATGTGTAACATTATGTTTAAAACCATTTGTAACAGGCGAGCTAATGTTTTTAAAAATTAATTTCTGGGGATATGGATGTTGCTGGGAATGCTGACATATACTCTTTATGGTGTAGCATAGCAGTTAGCACAACACCTTTACAGTTTTGGGCATCACAGATCAAAGTTCAGTTCCAACACCATCTGTAAGGAATCTGTGTGTCCTCCTTGTAGAATACATGGGTTTTCTCCTGGTACTCCGGTTTCCTCTCACACTACAAAGATATATCATTTGAGGTTAATTGGTCATTGTGAATTATCCTCTGATTAGGTTAGGGTTGCTGGGCAGCAGTTGCTGCTCTGGGTATAATTCTGCCCCGAATCAAAAAATAAACGAATAAATAAATAAATAAATTGATTTTTTTTAAAATTGGCCCTGAACCAAGGAGGCAGTTAGTTACGAGTCAACCATCTGCAGACACAGAGTCACATCAGGGTCAGACTGGATAAAGCCGCGAGATTTCCTTCTCTGAAGGACATTAATGAACTAATTACAGAGGCAGCCTTTTTATTAATTAATGTCTCATAAGATTATTTAAGTTCCCCGTCTACCATAGTGGGATTTGAACTCATGACTCTGGATCACTGGTGCAGAATTCTGGTTCCCCTGGTGTAACCGCTTCTGTACTATCTTTCCAATTTACAATGCAGTAATTTTCTTGCTTAGGGTACTTTTCTTTTTCCACTTGGTGGAAAATATTCCAATTATGAATATATTTTATATTTCTTTGTTCATCTTTTATTTATTGAGATTCAGCGCAGAATTGTCCCTTTGAGCCATGCCACTCAGCAACCAATGATTTAACCTTAGCCCAAGCACAGAACAATTTACAATGACCAATTAATCTAGCAGTATTTGGACTGTGGGATGAAATCAGAGCACCAGGCGGAAACACATGTGGTCATGGGAAGAACGTACAAGCTCCTTAAAGAGCTATTTTACATAAGATAATGTCTATATTTTATAACATTTGTATATTTTATAAAGTCTGCTTCAATTTTATAGTTAAATCTTTTTCTGGTCTTTGTAAGAAGTCAATATGTTATAGATGAAATTGAAGCATTTACTTTGACAAGAAAAATAATTATATTTGTGTCCAAGACCAGTCACAGATTTATTTCTCCAGTTCTGTGTGCTAATCAGCATTATGAGTCTTTTCATTGCTACTATCAGGAAAAAGATACAGGAGCCTGAAGCCACACACTCAATGTTTCAGGAACATTTCTTCCCCTCTCTTTATTCTCCATTTCCCCTCTACTTATTTAATTTTATCAGAAATAAATAAATAAATAAATAAACGCGCACACACACACACACACACACACACACACACACACACACACACACACACACACACACACATATATATATATATATATATATATAAAATATATAGCTTAAGACTTTGGCACAGCACTGTATCTACTAACAACACGAGTGAATCTGCAGATGCTGGAAATAAATAAAAACACAAAATGCTGGCAGAACTCAGCAGGCCGGACAGCATCTATGGGAGGAGGTAGTGACGACGTTTCGGGCCGAAACCCTTCATCAGAAGGGTATCTACTAAGTTTCCCAATATTAACAAAATCACAGATATGGCAAATAAATGGATGTCTTTCCATAGTGCACTTCAAATCATATCAAAATTAACCACGCAGGAAATGATATAAAAAAAACCAGCTTGCAGTACTCTGCAAAAGTCTGAGACATCCTAGCTATATACAGTGCCTATCAAAAGTATTCACCCCCTCCCCCTTGGAGGTTTTCATGTTTTATTGTTTTACAACATTGAATTACATTGGATTTAATTTGGCTTTTTTGACACTGATAATAGTAAAAAGAATCTCTTTTATGTCCAAGTGAAAACAGATCTCTACAAAGTAATATAAATTAATTACAAATATAAAACACAAAATTATTGATTGCATAAGTATTCACTCCCTTCAAGTCAGAATTTAGTAGGTGCATCTTTGGCAGCAGTTATAACCTTGAGTCTGTGTGGATAGGTCTCTACCAGCTTTGCACATATGAACACTACAATTTTCCCCATTCTTCTTTATAAAGCTGCTCAAGCTCTGTCAGATTGCATGGGGAGCGTAAGTAAACAGTCCTTTTCAAGTCTAGCCTCAAATTCTGAATTGGATTGAGGCCTGGACTCTGACTTGGACACTCCAGAAATGTTTTTAAGCCATTCCTGTGAAGCTTTGGCTTAATGCTTGGGGTCATTAACTTGCTGGAAAATAAATCTTCTCCAAAGTTGCAGTTCTCTTGCCAACTGCATCAGGTTTTCCTCCAGGATTTCCCTGCATTTTGCTGCATTCATTCTACCCTCTACCTTCGCACACCTTCCAGGGCCTGCTGCAGTGAAGCATCCCCACAGCATGATGCAACCACCATGTTTCAAGGTAGGGATGGTGTGTTTTTGCTGATGTGCGGTGTTTGGCTTACGCTAAACATAGCATTTAGTGTGATGGCTAAAAAGCTCAATTTTGGTTTCATCAGACTATAGAACCTTCTTCCAACTGACTTCAGAGTCTCCCACATGCTCTCTAGCAAACTCTAGCTGAGATTTCATGTGAGTTTTTTTTTTCAACCAGTGGCTTTCTCTTTGCCACTCTCCCATAAAGCTGCAACTGGTGAAGCACCTGGGCAATAGTTGCTGTATGCACAGTCTCTCCCATCTCAGCCACTGAAGCTGGTAACTCCTCCAGTGTTTGCATAGGTCTCTTGGTGGCGTCCCTCACTAGTCCCCTTCTTGCATGGTCTCTCAGTTTTTGAGGACAGCCTGCTCAAGGCAGATTTACAGCTATGCCATTCTCCATTTCTTGATGACTGACTTAACTGTACTCCAAGGGGTATTTTGTGACTTGGAAAGTTTCTTGTATCAATTTTCTGACTTGTACTTTTCAATAATCCGTTTGCGGAGTTCCTCAGAGTGTTTTTTTGCCATGGTGTAGTTTTTCCCAGGATACTGACTCACCAGCAGATGGGCCTTCCAAGTACAGGTGTATTTTTGCTACAATCAATTGAAACACCTTGACGACACACAAGTGATCTCTATTTAACTAATTTTGTGACTTCTAAAACCAATTGGCTGAACCAGTGATGATTTGGTGTGTCATATTAAAAGGGGGTGAATACTTATGCAATCAATTATTTTGTGTTTTATATTTGTAACTAGATTGCTTTGTTTTCACTTTGACATGAAAGAGTCTTTTTCTGTTGACCGGTTGGTGGCACAGTGGCATCAGCGCCATACTCTGGAGCGAAGGCTCCCGAGTTTGAATCTAAGTTGGGCCACCCCCGAGCACGTTTTCCATCCGTGCCAGGTTGAGCATCGAGCTAGCCCACTCAGCCTCATTAAAAAAAAAGGGTCGAGTCAGGAATGTTCATATCGTGACCTGGTTAATCTGAAAGGAGACCAATCCTGACACCATGCGCCAGACAAGAATGGCTGACTGTCTGGTGCAACACACAGAAAAAAGTGTCAAAAAAAAGCCAAATTAAATCCACTGTGATTCAACGTTGTAAAACAATAAAATATGAAGACTTTCAAGGGTGGTGAGTACTTTTTATGGGCACTGTATATGTGCCTAAGACTTTTGCACAGCACTGCATACATATATATTATTGTAATTTACAGTTTTTATTATGTTTTGCAATGTACTGTTGCTGCAATACAACAAATTTCATGACATATAAAGGAAATTAAACCTGAATCTGATTCTAATTTTAGTTCATTAAAGGCCTGAGCTACGTATGTAGGTCTGAAATGATATAGATTAGTTCCTCTATACCAGAAAGGCAGTCCAGTCATTCCCTGGACTCAAGACCGTTCCAGCTATGTCTATTATTCAGAGATCTCTGTTAAGAGATGTTTTTGTGGTCTCCAAATGAGGGAACAGTTCAAATTGGGTTTAATTTTAATTCCCGACTATGATTGTATGTAAAGAATTAGAGTTCGGTGTTCATTAGAGAAGCATATACATTTGGTTGTAGTGTTGCAGTTAGCACGACGCTATTACAGCTCGGGGGTCGGAGTTTGGAGTTCAGTCGGGCACCCTCTGTAAGGAGTCTACATCCTCCATGTGGAATGTCTGAATTTTATCTTGGCGCTCTGGTTTCCTCCCACAGTCCAAAGATGTACTGGGCAGGTTAATTAGTCATTTAAAATGCCCCATGATTAGGCTAGGGTTAAATCGGAGTTGTCGGGGGTTGCTGGGTAGTGTGGCTTGAAGGACCATATGGGCCTATTCTATAGTGTATTTCTAAGTAAAGGGTAGTGAGAGGTGTGGATCAAGTATTTATGGCATCCATTAGTCATAAGGCAGGGTTTATGATCCTTGGTGTATATGTAAACAAGTTAGTTGAAAGTAACTCTTCAAGTACATGTAGTTTATGCAGTACTCTTCACCCATTATCTACAGGCTACAGATAACTTGAACAAATATGTTGATACTTATGAATCACAGTACTCAACAGCTATAGTCTGAAGCCCTTATTAGATCCAGCGCATGGTGACGATCCCTTCTTAAACATCCCATTGCCCATCTGCCGCCTGACAAAATGCTACTCTGCTGCCTTCACTGTGCCGCATCTGCCCTGGGCAATCTGTCAGCTTTTTATCTGGCACTGCCAGAAGTCAACCTGCATCAGACGAGAAACCACGCTGCTGAAACTCAGTCTAACAGAGTATGTACACTGACTGTACAATGTTAGTCAGGAAATATCAGGCTTCCAGGGATGTGTGCACAGCAGTTTATTTTTTGATTGAGAGTCAGCAACGATGCTTTTTTTTTAAACATTTGGAGATTAATTTTTCATATCCTACATAGTTGTAAACGACACTCGGACCTGCATGTCACAATTTCAAAATGTTATGTTTCACTAACTACATTATAAAATATCCGAGCGTATCTAGCTAGATAAAAGATCTCTAGTGCAGTTTCAAATTATATATCATGATAGGATAATTTAATCAGATGTTTTATAATGTGTAATGTAAAGTGACAGGCTCTTTTTATAAGCATCTAATCCCTATTTACCTATAACTTGTTCAGTAGTAAAACAAGACTTTGATTGGGGATAATATTTGCAAATAGTTCTACGACTACTTTAGATTAACACCCATGCGCTTTGAAACTGTGCCTCACTCTGTATTGTTCTAAATGCAAAAGGAGCTGATGAGTACATCTTTAGCTGTTAGCTGTAAAGTACCCAGCATTTTGATATTGTGAAGCTCACCCTCTTCTGTCAAGCCTACTTGGTGTTGTATCTTGACAATCAAGAACCTACTGCCATTTGGGAATCTACATACTATTGCTTTTTGTTGCACTAATTAGATTCATCAACTCCATCCGTTCGTTTATGTGCCATGTCATATGATGTGGGCAATCATGGCCTTTCTATGACTGCGATTGTTCTTGGCAGAAGTCGTTTGCCATTGCCTTCTTTTGAGCTATGTCTTTACAAGGTGGCTGACTTCCAGCCAATATCAATACTCTTCAGAGACTGTCTGCCTGGCTTCAGTGGTTACTTAACCAGGGCTTGTGACATACACCAGCGGCTCATGTGACTACCTGCTTGCATGGCTTCACGTGACCTTGATCGGGGAGAGCGTGGTAAGCAGGTACTACACCTTGCTCAGGTGTGACCTGCAGGCTAGTAGGGGGAAGGAGTGCCTTCCACCTTCTTTGTATAGATATATCTCTATCCTACCATCCATAAAACTGTATTCGTTCCTAAGAGTTATTGACAGAGAAATTCATCCAGCATATGCTACCATTTCTTTTGATTGATTATAAATTAACAAAATTAGTGCAAACACTTAGTGTAGATTGACTGCCTTCGTACAATGCTGTCAACAACTGCATCCTTCAAATCTTTTTGTTGCATGGTAACATTCAAGAGGATTGTAGATACCTTCAAATTTTTCGTCGTTTCTAATTTGTTGAAGTAGTGAAATTGTTTCATTTTTACTCCAAGCTGTTTCTGCCATTTCCAAGCCTCAATGCTTAAAACCTTAATGAGCAAAACATTTCTGAATTGTCTTACTGCTTTTTAAATGCAAACCCACGCAACTGAAGCTATTTAGAAACTGTTCACTCTAAGCATGATGTAGTGTCATCAACGGTCACACAATTGCATGCAACTAAAGGAAATTTGAACTTGTTCAGCAACAGTCTCTTGCCCTAATTAAGTGGCATATTGTCCCAAATAAATTAAAGGAATCCCGACTATTTGTTTTATTTGTTTTTGTTCTTCAAGAGTTGCTCCAAAAGCAGCTGCTTTGTTTTAGCCAATGCCCAAATAACTGAAATCCACTCGTATTACGCAACTGGCTCTGATGATCAATGAAGCTGAATAATATGCCAGAATTTCCCAGAAAGGTTTATATGTATGCATACACTATTTAACACCACTGTAGTGTAGTGTTAGCACAATGCTATTAAGGCTCAGGCCATCAGAGTTCGATGTTTAACCTGGCGTCCTCTGTAAGGAGTCTTTGCATCCTTCCTGGGGAGCATGTGGGTTTCCTCTGGGTGCCCTGGTTTTCTCCCACAGTCCAAAGATGTACCAGTTAGTTGGTTAATTGGTTATTGTAAATTGTCCGCTGATTAGGTTCGGCTTAAATCGAGGGTTGTTTAGGTTCCTGGACAGCGCAGCTTGAAGTGATGGAAGAGCCTATTCCAGGGTGGATTTCTAAATAAATTAGTAAATAAGTAAAGATTCATACATCAAAAAGAATCAATGAATTTTAGAGAAAAGGGAAATGAAAACAGTATTCAAGACTTTACATACAATGGAATAATTTTTAATTAATTTATTATTTACAACTACAATGGAGACCATTCAACCCATTCTGTTTCTGTAAGTTCCCAGCGGAGCAACCCTACCATTCCCACCCTCATGTTCTTACAACCCCGCCTTCCTTCTGTCCTTTGTATCAAAAGGGAAATTTTGCAGTCACCCACATGTTATGGATGTGGGAGGAAACGAGACGACCCAGTAGAAACAAATACAGTCACAATGAGAAAACTTCGACTGTTCACAGACATCACTAAAGGGCAGGATTGAATTTGGGTCCCAGGAAGTATAAGGCAATATCAGTAACTTATGCATCACCATGCCATCCTATGAGTTTTCAAATGCAGTGCTGTCAAGGGCAGCTTGGAGATAATATTCAAGTGCACTTGACGAAGTAGTGTTGACAACAGAGTAGTTTGCTTGGCCATTTCAGAGGACAATTGAGTGTGATCCATTTTGCTGTAGGTTCAGAGTCACATACTGTGCCATGACACAATTCAGAATACTGCAGGAGCTTGACAAACTTAGAAGCTACCAACAGACACCCTAGCCTAGTTACTTACGTCCACGTTCAGGTTTAATTGTCATTCAGTCAAATACACTTATACAGCTAAACGAAACAGCCTTCCTCTGGGGCCAAGGTGCAAAACGCAGTACATACAGTCACACCCAACGCACAGCACCCATAGTTACAATAGCACATACAATCACAAAAATATTAGCACTGAGATTCATTGTGTATAGGATGTTGTCCTGGAACCACAAAGACGCAGCAGTTCCTCATCTTGCTCTGGGTTAGCTGCAGATGAAAGCAATCTAGCTTGTCTACAGGACTTTTAAAGACTCGTCATGCACCCTCTCTGTCTCCTGTGTCTACATCGCTCAATGCGATGCCATGCCATGCTCTTCCTTCAACCTTAAGTCTCCACACAACTTCTTAATAACTTGTCTGCAGTCATCTCTTCCAACTCTTTTGGCATACCGTAAGATGCTACACAGTGAGTATTAGCAGGATATCTAGGACCATAAGACTTAGACGTAAACTTAGGCCGTTTGGCCCATCAAGCCTGCTCTGCCATTTCATCATGGCATGATTAACTCAGCCTTCCCTTGAAGATCACACACAAGTTCTTGCTGCTGGGATGGATCTCAGCAATCAAGAGTAAACCTGCGTCTCAATATCACCAAGAGCAAGGAGATGGTGGTTGACTTTAGGAGATCTAGGCCTCATATGGAGCCAGTGATCATTAATGGAGAATGTGTGGAGCAGGTTAAGACCTACAAGTATCTGGGAGTACAGTTAGATGAGAAGCTAGACTGGACTGCCAACACAGATGCCTTGTGCAGGAAGGCACAGAGTCGACTGTACTTCCTTCGAAGGTTGGCGTCATTCAATGTCTGTAGTGAGATGCTGAAGATGTTCTATAGGTCAGTTGTGGAGAGCGCCCTCTTCTTTGTGGTGGCGTGTTGGGGAGGAAGCATTAAGAAGAGGGACGCCTCACGTCTTAATAAGCTGGTAAGGAAGGCGGGCTCTGTCGTGGGCAAAGTACTGGAGAGTTTAACATCGGTAGCTGAGCGAAGGGCGCTGAGTAGGCTACGGTCAATTATGGAAAACTCTGAACATCCTCTACATAGCACCATCCAGAGACAGAGAAGCAGTTTCAGCGACAGGTTACTGTCGATGCAATGCTCCTCAGACAGGATGAAGAGATCAATACTCCCCAATGCCATTAGGCTTTACAATTCAACCGCCAGGACTTAAGAACTTTTTAAAAGCTATTATTAATGCTTTTTGAGATAGTGATTTAGATGCATATCATATTTTTTACTGAGTTAAGTATTGTATGTAATTAGTTTTGCTACAACAAGTGTATGGGACATTGGAAAAAAGTTGAATTTCCCCATGGGGATGAATAAAGTATCTATCTATCTATCTATCTAAAACATTGGTCACTTTTCTCTTTCACTCTCCTTTTCTCTCTTGGACCCTGGACAGGCCAGATGTTGCTCACCACTGGTGTTTGTCACACTGATAAGTATGCATGTTGTGTAATGTAACTCCAGAACACTTTTAAGGTGACCCTGATTCACAGTAGTACCCCATCAACCCAGATGGAATTTGTATAAATCTAAGGGCAGCCAGCCCTGCACAAAGATCATATAGGAGCTCTTTAATTGTTAATTTTCTGAGAGATTTAATGAGAATGTTAAGATACATGAAGCAGAATATTATTTATTTTGAGTGCTTCCTCGTTCCATCCTACCTCTGCTTTTATCTGATCTGGCGATAATCAACTGATAACCTTTGTTTTCTGCCAGGTACCAGCAGCCTGTTTTGAGTAAGCATTATTCATGTGTGACAGCTTCGAAAATGAAAGTAGATTTTGCAGTTTGGTCACTTGTACTAAATGTGCACATGCAATAACAATTTGTTTTTCACTTTCTGTAGTTCAGTTCTGGTCATTTTCGTGGTGCCAGAATTTGGGAACGCCACCAGGTATATTTGGGGTATAGTCTGTGGATGGATTTCCAGCCTGAATTGTTCTTCTGAAGAAACAGCAAATGCTGGAAATAGTCAGCAAGTCAGTCAGCATTTGTGGAGCAAGAAGAAAGGAGGTTTTCTGATCTGAAGTGCTAGCGGTTTCCCCCCTCTGCCTTTTTGATTGTTTGCAGCTTTTTCTGTTTTTATTTCAGATGTAGAACAATTGCAGTAGTGGGATTTTCATTGCCCTTCTCTCTTTTACTGCTAACTATCAGAAGTGGGAATCCCCTTTGGCAGTGCAACACACTGGTTCCTTAAGACTGTCATATCTAGAGGAGGGGAGGAGGTAGTAGGAATAAGCTTCAAATGATCCTAGTTAAACGCTCCCAATGGCATGCGTCTCAAATAGCCTCTGACAGCTAAGTCTAGCTCCTGGCCTTCACGTGTGATTTGGATAGTGCGCCCTATGGAACCATTTCTACTGACAGGAGAAGTAGCAAAGGCTGGATATCAGTTGTTTCAGGCAGATGCGGTTCATCAGCTGTGGTTGACAGCTCATCTCCGAGAAGGAAAACTCTGATCTCAAACCTCTGCCTCCTTGCAGCTCTATTCTGAGGAAAAATCCGGAGCTGGAGTCCCTAAGGCAGTCCTACATTGAGTTCAACACTGACTGGCAACTCAGCGGCACCGCTGACACCAAACTGTATCGGTCTCTGATGTTACTTTGAATTCAACAGCTGTGTGAAGAGGGGGAGCCTTCTGCTTTCTATATATAGCTTGCTTTCTATGTCATAATGCACTGGTTTGCGTATTGAGTTCAACAACCATGGTCGACTCTGACCAATAGAGGCCATTCACTGCAGCAGAGTGGCTGGTGCTATTGCCTCACTGCTACAGAAACAGTCTGATTGCAGAGTCGTGCAGTAACGCAGCATGATGCAGGCCCTTTGGCCCAGCATTTCCACGCCAACCACGGTGCCCACCCAGCAAATGTTTCAAAGTTACCTAAAATAAAGCAGGTGAGGGTGTCAGATCATAGTGGTATTTATAACATAGATTTTACCACAGCTGCATTGTGAGGCAGAAATTTTTTGCAAAGTTCATAAAAGGGAGAATGGAACAGGTAATTTGGCTAAAATGGTACATCATTCAGTTAACCATGCTTCCTTTTTAATTCAACACATGCCAGATATCTAACCCATGATAAATAAAGTTCAGATCTGCACATTTCTCAAATTTGAGGCTAAATGTCAGCAAATAAGCTGGAGAATACTCTTACATGTTCATAATGTAACAACTATAATCTTGTTTCTTCTTGTGCCGCACAAACATTATTAAAGAACTTCTCTTTTAATTATGCTGATGTTTTCTCCTCACTGAATTTAATGATACTCTGGTTTAATATCAGATATTTGTAAAATGGAAGCGTTAACCTTTGACAGATTTCCCTGAACAATGTCAAACTGTTCCTTCGATATTAAATGGAATGTATGTGGAGTCAGTGTAGATTTAATTGTAATTAATTAGAAGGTTATGCTGTTCTGAAGGGGTTGAGGCGTAACAGCTTTATTAGTATTTGTCTCTGGTTAAATAATGACTGATTTATGCTTCTTGAGAGCAGAAGGGTTTACAATAATTAGATTAAACAATGTGGCAATTCTTTATCCACAGATGGTGACAGGACTCTCTTCAATATTAATATTATTTTATTAATATGCAATTCATGCTGACTGGGATTTTCTTTTAAATTTTAATCAATTTTCTCTGGTCTCTCATGACTAATTTTTCACTCCTCCTGTGCCTACAATTTGCAAGCCTGGCAGCTAGAGACAGTGAATGCCCTCGGTTTCCTCCCCAGTGTGGCCCATCATTCTGCTGTGGACCCAGTGGACATTGGCTGATTATTTACAATCCAGCATTATTCTTACCATCCACGTATGACTGTAGCATACAGGCTGTGACGGGATACTGGATAATAAAGTATTTCAGGAGTATAAATCCTGATTCACGTCGATTTGCACATATAAATAAATGAATTGGTGAAATCATTTAGCATAGCATCCAGAAAGAGTTTTCTTCATTGTACACCTGACGAAGTCAAATGGTGCTATGGTTACATTAGAATATTTTACCTTCTGTACAGTAGATTCAACATTGTGTGTTGTCATTTCCTGTATACAAGTGTAAAAGAGAACAAAATGAATTGTTACTCTGGATCTGATGCAGCACACAATAAGATAAGGATATATTTCTGGCATATCAATCTGGTTGGGAAGCCTGGTGATCAAGCATAATCTTGTATTCATTTGCTGACACCAATACTGTCTAAACAGATCAAATCAAATATTGCTACGGTACTGCCTTGGGAAGTCATCAGAATCACTTAAATTATCAGTGTAAAATAAAATTATGTTGAATATTCTCTCTTTCCATTCATATAGGATGTGTCTTGCCTGAACAGGGATCCTTCCAAAGTCATTATTGTCGATTGTAAAAAGGAAGCATTCCATCTCCAGCCATACAATGGCATTGCACTGAAGAAATGGGATGGAAATTCTGACGACCGAACCCTATATGAACTCGCAGCATTCCTGAAAAGTAAGTTCCCATCTGCCTGCTGTCTCATGATGTGTTTTGTTCTCTGCATCCTTGAGTGAGATTCCCTCAAAGGCTTTCTGACATTAATTCAAATTGTGTGGGTTTTCTTATTTTCTTCCTCTAAATTTAACCCCTCTCAAAACCCTGGCTGGCCTCCCTTTCTCTAGCCGAGCTAACATGAGCTTAACATCACCATGATAAGTACTGCAACTGGTGCCTTAACAGTTAATCATAGGAAAGCTGCAAGAGGCATATGTGCCCAAGACCTTTGGGTCAATTATGACAATCTGGTTATTTGTCCTTTGTGTTTTATTAATGTATTTTTTTCCTCCTCTTTTCACCGTTGATGTAGATTAACTCATTCACCATGCACTGCCATTGTGATGCCACTCACTATAGATCATGTCGCTGCTCGCAGCTGCACTGATGCCATCTGGCATCTTCCATGGACCAAGGTCCATGGGGGGACACAGTGCCGAATGGCTCCTTTAGTTATGAACAAGTTAAATATTTGTTGTGACTTTGAATGAACTGAGGTTAGAAGGTCACAGAGGCTAAAGAGAACTGTGACACAAGGTTTGAAAGGGATCCTGGGCATGTTTAAAATTGAATTGTGAATCTACATTATGGTGTTAAATATAATGTCAGGAAGCCTTAGCTACAGACAATCTGTGCCTTTATCAAACTATTTGGAAAAATTGCCAATGGATGAAATCCTGTGTTGAAGTTACCTTAGTGGCCGTGCACTAAATGTGTCAGAACTAAATAGGTACTGTTTGCTGATGATGGCCATGGGCAAATCTTGCCGATACAGGAGATACCCATTGCTGGTGGGACTGGGTGTTTTCCTGTCACTTGTAGCCCCAACCAGTCAAATAAACTCAATTTTGAGCTTGCATTCACAACATACACTTCTTGTTTTGGAAAAGTAAGTGAAAGAAACATAGTGGTAGAACAAATTGATAAAGCTGTATACTTTCCTGACAAGTGGTAAGGTGTTTGGCACACACAGAGACCTTCTGAATTGTGTGTGCTTGCTGTGTTGGCACTGGGAGAGAAGCTGGCTGAACTATGGCACTATAGGGTAACTCTGGCTTCTCTCTTTCTCTATCAAATTCATTTGTGCTATCACAAGAGACAGGATAAGCTTGGGTTGCTTCCTGTGGAGCGCAGAAGCTGAAAGAAGATCTCATAGAGGTTTTCAAGAGTGGAAATACAGTGTACATTTCCCAGGGTTGAAATGTCTAATACCAGAGGGCATGTATTGAAGGTGAGAGGGGGTAGGTTCAAGGGGGATGTGAGGGGTAAGTGGTGGATGCCTGGAATGTGCTGCCTGGTATGGTGGTAGATGCAAATACATTAGAGGCTTTTAAGAGATTTTGGGATAGGCACATGGATGTAAGGAAGATGGAGGGATATGGACATGAAGTAGGTAGGAGAGATCAGTGTTTAGGTGTTTTCAATTTGTTTTTTATCTGGTTTAGCACAACATCGTGGGCCAGATGGCCTGTTCTTGTGCTGTATTCTTCTCTGTTCTGTGTTCTGGCCACCCAGATTGAATCCTGACTATGGGTGCTATCCCTATGGAGTCTGCTAATTCTCCATCACTATGGGTTTCATTGGGAGCCATGTTAACCTCCCACAGAACAAAGATGTGAGGGTTATTAGGTTAAGGGCATTTGCAAATTGTTCCCAGTGTAGGTGAGTGCCAGGAGAATTGGAATGTTGTAGGGTGGGGTGGAGGGTATGGAACTGAGAGAGAAGAAAAAATGAGATTAATCCAGATGAGTGTTTTGTCATCATTGCTGATGTAGTGGGACGAAGGTCTGTTTCTTATGTTTAAATGTCTCTATAACTGTATACCAGGACCACAGTAGTTTGGTCAGTTTGGAATGTGAAAAGCTCCAGGCCACAGTGACCAGGTTGAATTAAGTAAAGAGCCTGCCTGATTTGATCACTTCCCTATCTATTGACTTGCGTAGCAAGGTTGGAGATACGTCTATACCAAAGGAGGTGTAAGGTGCTCCTTCTCTCCACTAGCCCGCAGGTCACCTTTGGGCAAGATGTAGCACCTCCTTAGCCCCCCAATCAGGGTCACGTGAAGCCATGGGAGCAGGTGGTGGATGGCCGTATGAGCAGCCGGTGCAGATCACAAGTCCTGGTTATGCGACCACTGGACGCCAAGAGTATTGATAATGGCTGGGGTCACCCGTCTGGTAAAGACACTGCCCAGAAGAAGGCAATGGTAAACCACTTCTGTAGAAAAATTTGCCAAGAATAATCGTGGTCAAGACCATAATCGTACATGTGATATGACACGGCACATGATGATGATCTGTTGATATTTGTTCCTTGAGTTCCTTGGAGCTTTCGTTCTGTGCTGCATCTGCGAGGCTGAGTCCGGCGGCGCCGTGGAAGTCCATAGCGGGGGTACTCCCTTCTGCTGCCTGCATGGGATGACGAGTCTAACGGGACCCTGAGGACTTGTGGAAACTGTGTGGTGGTTTCTTTTGTACTTATAGTCTTTTAACATCTTTGGACTATTTTTACTGTGCCCATGGTCTTTTTTTTTAATCAATTATGCTATTGTTTGCACTGTTGTAACTATATGTTATAACAATGTGGTTTTGTGCAGGTCTTTTAGCTTTAGTTTTTGGTCTTGTTTTGTCTGGTGCGATTGGAGCTCCTTTCTGGGGAACGCGCTAAGATGGTAGCGTGATATTAATACGCAGCAGCCTCTTCGGACTCTGGATTGGGGATTGCCAAATGTTATGTGGATTTTCTGGTGTAGTCTGTTTTGTCATGTGCTTTTGTGATATCATTCTGGAGGAACGTTGTCTCATATTTTTAACTGCATTGCATTTGTGGTTTCTAAATGACAATAAACTGAATCTGAATATTGCAAGAGCTGGAACGTTCTTATGACACGTGGCTTCATCGAATTTGATTGTACAACTTTCTACTGAATCACTCTTCTAAAATAATACACCCAGTGCAGATATAACTTTCCACTTGGTTTAATTAATTACTGCAACAGTAATCTAATGTTTCACTTTGAATTTGATATGAGGACAGACCACATCAGTGTGTTAACAATCCATGATCTTCATGCAATCATCAGAGAGTGAACACACTTCTCGTTCTTTTTCTTGAGTAACTCATCAAAATTTGCAACATTAAATTCCAATCACAGTAAATTTGGAGAAAATTAATATTAAACTTATGTCCTAGCTCCCTGATGCCCTGAAAGTTTTGTATGCAAAAGTAAAACTTAAAATAAAGGTGAAGGGCGCCACGGTAGCGTATCGGTTAGCACCAAGCTATTATACCTCCCTCTGCTGCCCCACCTTCTTCCCTTTCTCCCATTATACACTCTCATTTATCAAATCCTTTCTTCTCTGCCCTCTCTCCCCAACACCTGGCTTCACTGTTTGAGAAGTTTGGATAAGTAAGTGGATGGTAGGGGTATGGAGGGCTATGGTCCGGGTACAGATCGATGGAAGTAGGCAGATTAAATGTTTAGGCAAGGACTAGATGGGCTGAAGGGCCTGTTTCTGCACTGTATTTTTCTATGACTCTATGATCTATCACCTTACCGCTTTCTAGCTAGTGCTCCTTCCACTGCCTCCACCACCTTTTAATTCTGTGGTGATAAATTTTGTGTGCTTTGCTCAAGGTGTTGGAGTTCGGAGTTGATCCTGGCATCCTCTGTACGTTCTCCCAGTGGAATGCGTGGTGTTCCAGTTTCCTCCCAAAAGTCCAAAGACATACCATTTGGTAGGTTAATTGGTCATTGAAAATTGTCCCGTGATTAGGTTATAGTTAAATTGGGTTGCTGGGTGGTGCTGTTCGAAGAGCCAGAAGGGCCTATTCCTCACTACATCTCTAAGTAAGTAAATAGATTGACAGATTATAGTTAGATAGGTAGAAATTATGTGAATTTTTTCACATCCTGAGGATCTCCCAAATTACTTCACAGCTAAAGAATTATTTTAATAATAGAAGGTTAACACCTGAAGAAAGATCTTGGCCTGAAACGGCGACTCTCCATAGATGCTGCTGAGTTCCTCCAGCACTTTGTGTGTGTTGCTCTGGATTTCCAGCAGCTGCAGAATCTCTTGTGTTTTTAATGATCTAATCTGTTCTATGAGGTAGACAGAGACAATTAGTGTACGGCAGTAATGGGCAGCACAATGGTACAACTAGTGGGGTTGCTGCCTCACAACCTCAGTGACCTCCAGTGCTGTGTGTGTGGAGTTCACAGTTCCCCCTCTGTCACTGTGTGTTTGGCCTGGCTGTCCTGCTCTCCTCCTACATCCCAAAAGCACGGCCTGGAAGATGTGTGAATGGCCCGGTTCCTCACCAATGTTAACTGAAGCGTTGCTGGAGATTGGAAACATTGAGACAGCAGACAGTGTACACTTCAGTTGAAAGATGTCCACTTCCCTCTCCCCTCCTTTCCCTCTGCCCCTCCCTCTCTCTCTTTCCTCCAACCCCTTCTCCCCCTCCCTCTCCCCCAGTCCCCATATGACTCTCCAGCTATGACAAATTTGTGCAGATTACTATCCCAAAAACAGTAATATGAGTAATGACATGTTGATCTCATTCTGATTGAGAGCTGAGCTGGATAATTGAAATATTTATTCTTTACGTAGTGTCTTGGTTTTTGCAGTTGGGTGAACAGGCAGGAAGACAATCCAGGATTCTCCAACCCTTGCTTTGAAGCTGCAGAGGATGAGTTCAATTTGTAACTTTTTGATTTAGAGCTGAAGGCTATTAGTTAAACTAAAATACTGCACAAGATATTGTGTGTTTGCCATTCGAGGCAAAATGCAGTTGTTTTGAATCCCATGAAGTGAGGCTGTGGGAAAATAATTCCGATTACTCAACAATATATTTGTTAAGGGACAGCAGGGTTGGCTTACAATCTCATACTATCCATCCTCAAATTTTCTGCTGTAGTTTAATGTCCAAGCCCACTGATCATATGGATAGTCAGAGGCTTTTTCCCCAAGGCTGAAATGGCTAACACAAGAGGGCACAGTTTTAAGGTACTTGGAAGTAGGTACAGAACAGATATCAGGGTAAGTTTTTTAACACAGAGAGTGGTGAGTGCGTGGAATGGGCTACTGGCAATAGTGATGGAGGCAGACCCAATAGGTTCCTTTGAGAGACTCTTGGATAAATACATGGAGCTTAGAAAAATGGAGGCCCATGGGTAATTTCTAAAGTAAGTACATGTTCGGCACAGCATTGTGGGCCGAAGGACCTGTACTGTGCTGTAGGTTTTCTATGTTTCAATGTTTCTATGATGATGAAAGGTTACTTGCCTGAGGCCTTCCATTGGTCGGGGTCGAGTTGTCTATGTGATACACAAGCCTGGGCAGTACGATGTGAAGAGCGAACTGTTGCCCATGTAGCAAGCTTCCCCTCTCCACACAGCTGATGAACCCAAAGAAACAGCAGAGAGTTGGGCACCAGCAGCATGGCAGGAGTTGCCAGTCAGTGTTGAACTCAACGTGGGACTGTCTTAGGGACTCCAGCTGTAGATTTTTCTTCGAGGTTTACTCCCAAATCCTTCTCCAAGGGTGGATACAGCTGCAAGGCTGCAGAAGTTTGAAATCAGTTTTTCCTTCTCCTGGGTGAGCTATTAACCACATCTGATGAGCCCCATCTGCTTGAAGTGACTAGTTTTAAGGCACCAGTAACCCGCCTTCGCCCTTTCTCCTGTCAGTAGATGTGGTTCCACTGGGCTTAGTAGCTATGCCACATGTGAAGGCCAGGAGCTAAACTCGGTTGTCAGAGGCATTTAATAGTTAGTGGGAGCTTATCCCCACCACCTACCCTGGTCATAACAGCCTTGAGGCACCTACTTGCCTAAAGCACTGTAAAACTTCAGCACCAGTAAGGGCATTACCCAGCAAAGGTCTATGTTGGGGGAAATTTAAACAAGTGCTTGCTACATTTACTTTAATTTACAATGGATAGATGATGCTTTTCTTTAAAGTTTCATGCAGGACATTTTTATTATTGATGGTAGATGCACTGGTCTCAGTTGTATTTAGTGTAATTGCTTTCAATTGGATTAAATTGGTATCTGGTTTCCAATTTAAAGATAAAGATTGTAAACAAAAAGCTTTAATTTATAATAGTCAATGGCTCAAACCCAGCATGAAAAATAGGACCAATTTATTTATTGAGACATAGCGTGAAATAGGCCCTGCTGGCCCTTCAAGCAATGCTGCCCACCAATCTCCCGATTTAACCCTAGCCTAATCACAGGACAATTTACAATGAGCAGTTAACCTACTAACCGTACATCTTTGGAAGTGTGGGGGAATGGGAGCACCCGGAGGACATTCACGCACCCACAGGGAGGATGTACAGACTCCTTACAGATGATGTCAGAATTGAACTCTGAACTCTGATGCCCCAAGCTGTGGTAGCAGCACACTAGTCATGCACTACCTTGGAGCACCTAAATTATGGCACAGTAAAATCTGTAACAATGGTATTCCTAAAAAAGAAACCCATGTAAAAAGAGATTCATGTGCAATTCCAAATATTAACTTCCACAGTAGTGTATATAAGAGGTACTTTGAAACCATGTACATTGACAAATTATCACCTGGCACGACATTTATGTACTCTTAAAATTCACTTAACTAGTTCACAGAAAGCAGGCTAAATCCAATTTAACTAATTACCTCCCAATCAATCTACTCTCTCTGTCCCCAACAGAGTGATGAAGTTACATATGACAGTACTGTTCATCAACTTTCCTCTCCATTAACAGTCAATCTGGGATTCCCCGCAGGACCCAATAGTGACCAAACAACTCAGTTCCAGAAACGTAGTGGGAGTAACTGCTCCTCACAGCAAAACTGAGTAATTTAGTGTTCAGAAGTTTGATGAATATATAAGATCCTTGTGGGGGGGAGGGAGTTGTGACAAGATAGACAGTAAGATGTTTCAACTTGCGGGAGAATCTCAAATGAAGGGACACGTTTACAAGACTAGGGGTGGTTACATAAAACTAAGGTGAGTAGGAACTTCTCTGAGAGGATGGTGAATCCCTGGAAATCTTTACCTGAGAGAAGGACAGAGACTGGATTATTGGGGGTGTATAAAGAGGAAGTAGATAAATTAATGAAAGATCAGAGAATTGAGGGTGATGGGAACTGACACAGAAGAGGAGATGAGGGCAGATTAGTCATCATGATATGAAGAGTGGAGCAGGCTTCAGGGATTGAGTGACGTACTGCTCCTGTTTCTCATTATCTATGTGCGTGGCATTAAGGAGTACTGATAACTGAAGTCAGTGGGCATTCAGGTGGCGATTTTCCAATGGCTGGAGTTGTAGCTCATTACACAAGTTACTTTCTCCATGAAAACAGTCTGACAAGAAATATAAATATCAGCCAAAATTATAAATTGTTGCAGCTGATTGGTTGTTTCTAATCTTGTTGGTTCTTAAAGGTTGTAGGAAAATTATTTCATATGAAAATAAGGCAGTTGCAGAAGTGATGTAAATCATTCGTCTCACTGTGCATAGGGTTAACATTTAGATAAACTCCAAATGACTGTTTTAATGGTTCTAAAAGGATTGGGATTGGTGTGGCTGTAATTGACTTCCTCATCTTGTCTATAATTCTGTGATAAATGTGACAAGAGGTTGTGCAGCTTGATTGAGATCCTTGTCATAGACTGAAAGCATTTGAGAACTTGATGAACACCTTTTAACAAAATCTCAAAGAAGTCCAATGAGGGAAACACAATTGATGTGATCAATATGAAGCTGTAGAAAGTGTTTAATTGCTTTTTCTAGCAGTGCCACCTCTATGCCAGGGGTTTCCAACTTCTTTAATGCTATGGAGCTGTACCATTAACTGCTCCATAGCAGGTCCCAACCTGGACCCCAGGTTGGGAGCCCCTCCTCTATGCAGTATATTGACTCTTGCTTTCTTTGAATTTTGCTGTGTGAAAATGTGTGGGTTTGTTTACCTATACAACAGCAATGACTACAGCAATAAAGCACCTCTGGACATATCTAAAACAAATATAGATGCTAGTTAATTTGTTCTTTTATTTTTCTTCCTCTTGTACATTGCTAACAAGCTGTTCCACCAGAGGCATCTGCTCCCTTACTTTGACTAATGCATGTTACTTTGGTGCCCTTTGACATTTTCATTGGGAATAGGCATTCTGAGCTGTTTATAATTTCCCAGTTACAATCTGCGTCTTGGTTAAATCTAAACGCATCACCCTCTCCTGGCTTCACCTATCACCTTCTAGCTTGTATTCCTTCCCCTCCACCCACCACTTATTCTAGCTCCTTCCCTCTTCCTTTCTGGACACGATGAAGGTTCTCAGCCCAAAACATTGACTGTTTATTTCTCTCCATTGTTGCTGCTTCATCTGCTGAGTTCCTCCAGCATTTTGTGTGTGTGTTGCTTTAGTTAAATCCATACCAGTTAAACCACCACTGCCATAATCTATGTGACCTGAAGTCTGGATCTAGTGTATTTTTCTAAAGATTTATTATAGACAATAGGTGCAGAAGTAAACCATTCAGCCCTTTGAGCCTGAGATCATGGCTGATCATCTACTATCAATACCCGGTTCCTGCCTTGTCCCCATATCCCTTGATTCCCCTATCCATAAGATACCTATCTAGCTCCTTCTTGAAAGCATCCAGAGAATTGGCCTCCACTGCCTTCTGAGGCAGTGCATTCCACACCCCCACAACTCTCTGGGAGAAGAAGTTTTTCCTTAACTCTGTCCTAAATGACCTACCCCTTATTCTTAAACCATGCCCTTTGGTACTGGACTCTCCCAGCATCTGGAACATATTTCCTGCCTCTATCTTGTCCAATCCCTTAATAATCTTATATGTTGCAATCAGATCCCCTCTCAATCTCCTTAATTCCAGCGTGTACAAGCACAGTCTCTCTAACCTCTCTGCGTAAGACAGTCCGGACATCCCAGGAATTAACCTTGTGAATCTACACTGCACTTCCTCTACAGCCAGGATGTCCTTCCTTAACCCTGGAGACCAAAACTGTACACAATACTCCAGGTGTGGTCTCACCAGGGCCCTGTACAAATGCAAAAGGATTTCCTTGCTCTTGTACTCAATTCCCTTTGTAATAAAGGCCAACATTCCATTAGCCTTCTTCACTGCCTGCTGCACTTGCTCATTCACCTTCAGTGACTGATAAACAAGGACTCCTAGATCTCTTTGTATTTCTCCCTTACCTAACTCTACACCATTCAGATAATAATCTGCCTTCCTGTTCTTACTCCCAAAGTGGATAACCTCACACTTATTCACATTAAACGTCATCTGCCAAGTATCTGCCCACTCACCCAGCCTGTCCAAGTCACCCTGAATTCTCCTAACATCCTCATCACATGTCACACTGCCACCCAGCTTAGTATCATCAGCAAACTTGCTGATGTTATTCTCAATGCCTTCATCTAAATCGTTGATGTAAATCGTAAACAGCTGTGGTCCCAATACCGAGCCCTGTGGCACCCCACTAGTCACCACCTGCCATTCCGAGAAACACCCATTCACTGCTACCCTTTGCTTTCTATCTGCCAACCAGTTTTCTATTCATGTCAATATTTCCCCCCAATGCCATGAGCTCTGATTTTACCCACCAATCTCCTATGTGGGACCTTATCAAATGCCTTCTGAAAATCGAGGTACCCTACATCCACTGGATCTCCCTTGTCTAACTTCCTGGTTACATCCTCGAAAAACTCCAATAGATTAGTCAAGCATGATTTGCCCTTGGTAAATCCATGCTGGCTCGGCCCAATCCTATCACTGCTATCTAGATATGCCACTATTTCATCTTTAATAATGAACTCTAGCATCTTCCCCACTACTTATGTTAGGCTGACAGGATGATAGTTCTCTGTTTTCTCCCTCCCTCCTTTCTTAAAAAGTGGGATAACATTAGTCATTCTCCAATCCTCAGGAACTGATCCTGAATCTAAGGAACATTGGAAAATGATTACCAATGCATCCGCAATTTCCAGAGCCACCTCCTTTAGTACCCTAGGATGCAGACCATCTGGACCTGGGGATTTGTTAGCCTTCAGTCCCATCAGTCTACTCATCACCGTTTCCTCCCTAATGTCAATCTGTTTCATTTCCTCTGTTACCCTATGTCCTTGGCCCATCCATACATCTGGGAGATTGCTTGTGTCTTCCCTAGTGAAGACAGATCTAAAGTACTTATTAAATTCTTCTGCCATTTCTCTGTTTCCCATAACAATTTCACCCAATTCATTCTTCAAGGGCCCAACATTGTTCTTAACTATTTCTTCACATACCTAAAAAAGCTTTTGCTATCCTCCTTTATATTCCTGGCTAGCTTGCGTTCGTACCTCATTTTTTTCTCCCCGTATTGCCTTTTTAGTTAAGTTCTGTTGTTCCTTAAAAATTTCCCAATCATCTGTCTTCCCACTCACCTTAGCACTGTCATACTTCTTTTTTTTTAATGCTATGCAATCTCTGACTTCCTTTGTCAACCACTGTGGCCCCTTTCCCCCCTTTGAATCCTTCCTTCTCCGGGGGATGAACTGACTTTGCACCTTGTGCATTATTCCCAAGAATACCTGCCATTGCTGTTCCACTGTCTTTTCTGCTAGGATATCCGTCCATTTAACTTTGGCCAGCTCCTCCCTCATGGCTCCATAGTCTCCTTTGTTCAACTGCAACACTGACACCTCCGATCTGCCCTTATCCTTCTCAAATTGCAGATAAAAACTTATCATATTATGGTCACTACCTCCTAATGGCTCCTTTACTTCAAGATTGCTTATCAAATCCAGAATAGCCTTGTCCCTGGTCGGCTCTCGTACAAGCTGTTCCAAGAATGCATCCCATAGGCACTCTACAAACTCCCTATCCTGTGGTCCAGCACCAACCTGATTCTCCCAGTTCACCTGCATGTTGAAATCCCCCACAACTACTGCGACATTACCTTTGCCACATGCCAATGTTAACTCCCTATTCAACTTGCACCCAATAGCCATGCTACTGTTTGGGGGCCTGTAGACAACACCCATTAGGATCTTTTTGCCCTTACTGTTCCTCAGTTCTATCCACACAGACTCTATTTCTCCTGATCCTATGTCCCCCCTTGTAAAGGACTGAATCTCATTCCTCACCAACAGGGCCACCCCACCCCCTCTGCCCACATTTCTGTCCCTATAATAGCACGTATACCCTTGTACATTCATTTCCCAGGTCTGATCTCCCTGCAGCCATGTCTCGCGTTATCCCAACAACATCATAGTTACCCATTCGCACCTGAGCTTCAAGCTCATCCGCCTTATTTCTGACACTTTGTGCATTCAGATATTGAATTTTTAGCCTATTTCTCCTCTCTCTGTTTAAATTGCTGCCTATTGTGCTTAACCCAGCTCCCCGAACTCCCATCGGGCTATACGCCCCTTGAATTTTGTTGTCCTTCCTAAATTTATTTATTCTTTCTGCACATTTAACTCCATGTTCTGTCAGACCTTCCCTCTGTACATGCGTCCTCCTTATCACTTGTTCTGCCTCACCTTTCTCTACTACACACTTAATATTCCGGAACCGTGTAGTCCCCACCTGTCCTTTATTCTTCATCTCGCTATCCTCTCTCACATTCTGGATCCCTGCCCCCTGCAAATTTAGTTTAAACCCCCCCCCCGAGCAGCACTAGCAAACTTTCCTGCAAGAATGTTAGTACCGCTCCAGTTCATGTGTAAGTTGTCCCGTCGGAACAGATCCCACCTACCCTGGAACAAAGACCAATTATCTAAAAACCTGAAGCCCTCCCCCCTGCACCATCGTCTCAGCCATGTATTAATCTGTATAATCCTTCTGTTCCTTGCCTCACTCGCATGTGGCACAGGTAGCAATCCTAACTCCCTGAACTCCCTACGCAGGACCCCCTCACTCATCCTACCCACGTTGTAGAAGGACCTCAGGATCAGTTTTGGATAGGTGTTGCTGAAAGGTTCTAATAGTAAATTGATTTCAGTGTACTCATCGTTTATTTTGCATTGCAGCAATTGCAACAAGTGGAGTTGAAGATATTAGATCTGTACTGGAGAACTATGCTCTTGAAGATGATCCAATTGAAGCGTTTAAAAAAAGGCAGGAGCTATTAGCCCAGGTGAGAATCTAACTGTTTGTGTCGGTACCTCAAATTACCACATTGTTTTTGCAATAAAAATGAGCAAAGGTTTTAATGTTTCTGATATTATTTGTGCATGGCAATCTGACAATTACCCTCTGTTATCAATGCTTGCATAATTCCAAGTAGAACCACAGAATGGTTATGGCACAGCTTGGCCCAAAAAAACCCAACTAGGTCAGAATCAAATTTATTATTACTGACATACAGAACTGTGCAAAAATCTTAGGCACATATATAGCTAGGGCGCTGAAGACTTTTGCATAGTACAGTATTTTACATTGTGGAGCAGAGATCGAGTTTATAAATCTGGTGGGAGCAAAGGATGTCAGAATAGCAAGGGTGGAGTGCCCTGGTAGGGGTGTACAGCAGGTGGCAGTGAATCAGTGCCAGGGACCAGAGTGTCGTGCAAGAGCAGACACCCAGCCATGAAACACCAGGCAAGATCATTTGATTCCAAACAATTGGTTTATTGATAATTAATCTCTCTGGTTCTTACCGCTCCTTCCCTTTCTCCCTTCCCCTTTTCCCATCCTCTTTTCCCAACCGTGATTCCCGTCACCCTGCCCCATTCCTACTCTCAGTCCATAATAGAGACCCATATCAGAATCAGGTTTATCATCACTCACATATGTCATAAAATTTTTTTTTGTGGCAAAAGTACAGTGCAATACATAAAATTACCACAGTGCTGTGCAAAAATCTTAAGGCACCCTAGTGTGCGCATGCTTACTTGCACGGTGTGTGTGTGTGTGTGTGTGTGTGTGTGTGTGTGTGTGTGTGTGTGTGTGTGTGTGTGTGTGTGTGTGTGTGTGTGTGTGTGTGTGTGTGTGTGTGTGTGTGTGTGTGTGTGTGTGTGTGTGTGTGTGTGCGCGCGTGCACGCGCGCGCATTCCATGCTGTGTAACTCTGTGACTCTGTTGGCCTTGGAAAGGTGTCTCATTCAGTGCATAGACCAAGTCCAAGCAGGAAATGTGTGTTTTGTTTCAGGGGGAATTAGCAAATATATTTTGCTGCATACTTTCCAACCCTTCCATTGGAGGGTAAAATAAATCTTGAACCTGTGACATCTTCCCATGAGAGTAGTCATTAGTCTATGACATTTTAGTGTTCATTTTGTGCCAAGTAATTTTACACAAAACACTTGGAAATAGTTGCATATTTAGATGTCCAAAATATTCTGTCTCTTTTAGACAGTGAATTACCAGTTTTGTTAATTGTCATAAGTGTAAAATATCTTTCCTCACATCATTTTGTAACAATTGCTTCAGAAATATATTTATATGAAACCATTGTCTATAACAATGTATTTGATTACAAAATTTTTGTGCAATTGATTATCAGTTTTTTTGTTAGTTAATTCCACTTTAATGCAGCTCTTCAGGTTGAGAACTAACTGCATCTGCCGTACTGGGAGAATGGTACATTGTTGGCAATACTGTCTTTGCTCATGCAATGCAGGCAGAGTTTTTCAAAAGAGTTGAGTAATACGCTTCTCTGTCCAAAACTCAACTAACCACACTTTTATGAAATGGAGGTTATTTGATTCTGACTCTGTTACTGTATTCGGTTTGGTCTGACCCATTTTGTATGCTAAACAGTGATTACACTGGAAGAGTTAGTCATGCCAGTAAGAATCTATTGACAGCACTAACTACTCACTTTCTGTTTTTCTAAACCCAGGAAGAAAAACAGCGAATAACCGATCTATCACAGCAGAAGTCATCTACCCTCTCCCTTGGATCCTTGACAAGCAAACTATGGCAGCGGTCCAAACCACAGTAACACAAGCCTAATTCCAGGCCCACTCTCTTGCTGTATTAAGGAGTTACGTAGAGAAGCGTGGCACATCGCTTCAAGCTGGAGTGAGCAATAGCGTTTTCACCCTGGGTTGTACATATAATGGAAGCTAACACCAGATGAGGTCCAGTTAATTTCATACTATCCAGTGCCGGTAGTTGGCAGGATTAGTTATGAAAATGGTGCAGAGATGGAAAACTGATAATTATTACCCATTATATGCCTTGATATTGGCTACCATGTTGGATGTATCAACATCATTTGAATGCAATGGAGAATTCAGGTTTAATCTTCTATTATTACTTTATTTTGCATTGTAGTTAAGTGAAGGAATAGTATTTTTTATTCAAGTTTCAGTTTTTTTACAAGTCAGCAGATAAATCGTGGTAAAAGAACTCTGGGATTGGGAAGAGGTAAATTGAGGTGTCCTAGCATTGTTACTACAGTCCACCAAGTATTAAATCTGCACATTGGTTAATAGACTGCCTACAAAAGGGCATCCACCAAAATTTAGTTTTCTTTTTGCTTTTTTTTGTACAATCAATACAGGTCTGTGTCTCGAGCATTCTGTAAATGATGTGCTTATGAAACAGAGTGTGTTCAATGAAATGTTTAATAAAATCACAAAAGCAAAAATGGGGAATTTAAATTCCACATAAATGTGATTATAGTTAAAACAAGGCTGACGTGTGTGGAACCTGCCCTGTACTCATAGCAGCAGTGTGACTTTGGACCTGATCTTGTTGTGTTGAACCATTTTATGGCCAACACTGCCCATGTTTCTGCATAATGAACAATGCTTACTTAGCGTGTGCTTCACAGAGTAAGTGAAATTTGTCTGAGGAATTTTCTGTGTTTTCTTTTAGACTTTAGTAATAAATAACCAATGTCACAACTTTTAAAAGGACATTTAGATGGATTAGAAATGTGTAGACCATAAGATATAGGAGCAAAGTTAGACCATTCAGCTCATTGAGTTGCTCGGCAATTTCATCACACTGATCCATTTTCCCTCTCAGCCTTAATCTCCCCATATCACTTCATGCCTTGACTAATCAAGAACCTACCAACCACTGCCTTAAATGACTTGGCCTCCACAGATTCACCACTCTCTGGCTAAAAAAACTCCTCCGCATCTCCGTTCTAAAAAGATGCCCCTCTATTCTGAGGCCGTACCCTCTGGTCTTAGACCCCCCCCCACCATGAAACCATCCTCTCCACATCCACTCTATCAACACCTTTTAACAATGACGCTCCCCACCCTCATTCTTCTGATTTCCAGTAAGTGCAGGCTGGAGCCGTCAAACGCTTCTCATATGACAAGGCTTTCAATCCCAGAATCATTTTTGTAAACCTCCTTTGAACCCTCTGCAATGTCAGCACATCCTTTCTCAGTTAAGGAGCCCAATACTGCTCACAGTACTTTGTGAGGCATTACTAGTGCCTTATAAAGCCTGAATGTTACATCCTTGCTTTTATATTCTAAGTCCTCTTGAAATGAATGCTAACTTTGCAGTCATCCACCTCACCACCAACTCAAATCTGCCAACTAACCTCTAGGGAATCCTGCACAAGGACTCACAAGTCCCTTTGCTCCTAGGATTTTTGAATTTATGGGCAAATGGGACTAGCTTGTATATGTCATTTGGGTCAGCAGGGACCAGTTGGGCCAAATGGCCTGTGTCTGTGTTGTATAAGTGGAACTTCCTTCTTTACCCCTATTCAGTTTACCACTACTATGTGAATATCTCAAACTTGTGATTGTCAGTGAGGACAGCAAGATAGGCCACTTTAAGATTCTGATGGGGTTATTGATAGAATCACAGCACTGAGGCAGACCTTTCGGCCCACTGAGTGTAAGCTAACCATTGACCACTACACTAATCCTATATTAGCTGATGTGCACTTTGAATAAAAAGGGCTTGTTTGAAGAGGGAAATTTAAAAAAATAGAATAAGAGGAAGCAAAATTTGCCCTATTTTTAAAATATTTTTGAACATTAAAAGAAACTCCTTCCTATTATCAGGTGATTCACAACAGACAAAAAAAAGTAATAGTTGCTTAAAAATTAGAGCCAGCAATCAAAACATTTTCCACACTGGAAATTTGGAACTCAGAAAGAATCAGGGTGAATTGAGGCTTGCACGACATTATTTAACTTTGTTATGTAAGTGATATCAAGAAGTCCCAGGCAAAGATAGTTAGGTTGGTTGAGGTATAAACCGTCTACAATATAACTGAATGTGGAGCAGAGCTGAAAGACTGACTTCCTTGTCTTGACAAGCTGTATGTCGTCATCATCATCATCATCATCATCATTATCATTATGTGCCATGTTGTATGATGTAGGTGATCATGGTCTATGTTCTTGGCAAATTTTTCTACGGAGTGGTTTGCCATTGGCTATATCTGGGATGTGTCTTTACCAGACAGGTTACCCCAGCCATTATCAATAGTCTTCAGAGATTATCTGCTTGATGCCAGTGATCACATAGCCAGGATTTGTGATAAAAGACCATAAGGCATATGAACAGAATTAGGCCAATCAGCCTATCAAGTCTGCTCCACCATTCCATCATGGCTGATTCTGGATCCCGCTTAGCCCCATTCACCTGCCTTCTCGACAGATCCTTTGATACCCTGACTAATCAGGAAATGATCAACTTCTGCTTTAAATATATGGTATGGGGGCTGGGGGCGCTACTGCATAGGACCAAAAGAAGCTGCAGAAGGTTGTAAATTTAGTCAGCTCCATCTTGCATACTAGCCTATAAAGTACCCAGGACATCTTCAAGGAGCGGTGTCTCAGAAATGCAGCGTCCATTATTAAAGGACCTCCAGCACCCAGGGCATGTCCTTTTCTCACTGTTACCATCAGGTAGGAGATACAGAAGCCTGAAGGCACGCACTCAGCAATTCAGGTACAGCTTCTTCCCCTCTGCCATCTTATTTTTTTCTTCTTCTAGATTATGTATTGTATTGAATGGCTGCTGCTAAGTTAACAAATCTCACGACACATGCCAGTGATAATAATTCTGATTCTGATATACACACAGACTTGGCTTCCACAACAGTCCATGGCAGAGCATTCTGCAGAGTTACTACTCTCTGGCTAACAAAACAATCCCCCTTACCTCAGGTTGCCTCTCAATTTTGAGGCTGTGCCTTCCAGTACTGGATACCCCCGTCCTATCTAGTCCTTTCAACATTCGGTATATTTCAATGAGGTCCCCACACATTCTTCTAAATTCCAGTAAGTACAGGTCCAAAGCTGCCAAATGCTTCTCATGTTAACCCCTTCATTCCCAGAATAACCTTCGAGAACCTTCTCTGGACTCTCTCCAATGACAACACATCCTTTCTGAGATATGAGCCCCAAAACTGTTGATAATACTCCAAATGCGACCTGCCTAGTGTCTTATAAAGACTCAGCATTATTCCCTTGCTTTTATATTCTATTCCCCTTGAAATAAATGCCAACATTGCATTTTGGCTTTTTTGCCACAGACTTAACCTGTAAATGAACCTTCTGGGAGTCTTGCACAAGGACTCTGAAGTTCCTCTGCACATCTGATGCTTGAACCTTCTCTGATGCTTGTTACTTCCTCAAAGAACTAATAGATTTGTCAGGCAAGATTTCCCTTCACAGATTTTCCCTTTACTATACTGACTGACTTATTTTATTATTTGACTGGAAGCACCTCGAAATCTCATCCTTAATAATAAACTCCAACACTTTCCTAATCACTGAGGTGAGACTAAATGGCCTATAATTTCCTTTCTTTTGCCTTTCTCCCTTCTTAAAGAGTGAAGTGACATTTGTAATCTTCCAGTCCTCTGGGACCATGCCAGAATTAAGTGATTCTTGAAAGACCATGACCATTGCATCCATTATCTCTTCATCAACCTCTCTCAGGACTCTGAGATGTAGTCCATCAGACCTAGGTGACTGATAAGAACGGTGTTTGCTTGGCACTTTTTCCTTTGTAATAGCAATGGCATTCACTCTTGCTCCCTGACACTCACAGACCTCTGGCACACTGCTAGTGTCTTCCACAGTGAAGACAGATGCAAAGTACCCATAAAGTTCATCTGCCATCTCTTTGTCCCCCATTACTACCTCACCAGCACTATTTTCCAGTGGTCCAATATCAACTTTCACCTCCCTTTTACTCTTTATAAAACTGAAAAAACTTTTAGTGTCCCGCTTTCTATTACTTACTATTCTGTCTTCATATTTTATCCTTTCCCTTCTTATAGCTTTTTAGTAGCTTCTCAATCATCCAACTTCCCACTCACTTTTGCTACCTTATGTGCCCTTTCCTTGACTTTTATGCAATCCTTAATTTAATTTGTCAGCCATGGTTGCCTATCCCTGCTGCCATATGAGAACTTGTTCTTCTGAGGGACATATTTATCATGTGCCTTGTCAACTATTCCTTGAAATTTCAGCCATCTCTGCTCTGCCATCATCCCCACCCCCCCAATATACTCCTCCAATCCACCTGGGCAAGCTTCTCCCGCATACCTCTGTAATTCCCTTTATTCCATTGTGATACTGATACATCTGACTTGTGCTTCTCCTTCTCGAATTGCAGTATGAATTCAATCATATAATGATCGCTGCCTCCTAAGGGTTCCTTTACATTAAGCTTCCTAATAAAATCTGAATTATTGCACAACACCCAATCTAAGATAGTCTCTCCCCCAAGTAGGCGTAAGCACAAGGTGCTCAAAAAAGCCATCTCGTAGACATTGAACAAAATCCATTTCTATCTTGAAGCTTCCCGTTGTAATTATGACATTATCACATGCCCTTTCAAGCTCCCTTTGCAATCTCAACCCCACATCTTGGGTACTATTTGGAGACCTATACAGTGGCATGCGAAAGTTTGGGCACCCCTGGTCAAAATTTCTGTGACTGTGAATAGCTGAGTGGAAGATGAATTGATCTCCAAAAGTCATAAAGTTAAAGATGAAACCTTCTTTTCAACATTTTAAGCAAGATTAGTGTATTATTTTTGTTTTGTACAACTTTAGAGTGAAGAAAAGGAAAGGAGCACCATGCAAAAGTTCAGGCACCCCAAGAAATTTGAGCTCTCAGATAACTTTTACCAAGGTCTCAGAGCTTAAATAGCTTGTTAGGGGTATGGCTTGTTCACAATCATTGTTAGGAAAGGCCAGGTGATGCAAATTTCAAAGCTTTATAAATACCCTGACTCCTTAAACTTTGTCCCAACAATCAGCAGCCATGGGCTCCTCTGAGCAGCTGCCTAGCACCCTGAAAATTAAAATAAATGATGCCCACAAAGCAGGAAAAGGCTACAAGATAGCAAAGTGTTTTCAGAAAGCTGTTTCCTCAGTTCGTAATGTAATAACAGGAACGGTGGAGGTCAAGTTGAGGTCTGGAAGACCAGGAAAACTTTACAAGAGAACTGCTCGTAAGATTGGTAGAAAGGCAAATCAAAATCCCTGTTTGACTGCAAAAGACCTTCAGGAAGATTTAGCAGACTCTGGAGTGGTGGTGCACTGTTCTACTGTGCAGTGACACCTGCACAAATATGACCTTCGTGGAAGAGTCATCAGAAGAGAATCTTTCCTGCATCTTTACCACAAAATTCAGCGTCAGAATTTTGCAAAGGAACATCTGAACAAGGTTGTTGCATTTTGGAAACAAGTCCTGTGGACTGATGAAGTTAAAATAGAACTTTTTGGCCACAATGAGCAAAAGTATGTTTCTGGAGAAAAAAGGGTGTAGAATTTCATGAAAGGAACACATTGGAAAGGGTACAGAGGAGATTTACCAGGATGCTGCCTGGTTTAGAGAGTATGGATTATGATCAGAGATTAAGGGAGCTAGGGCTTTACTCTTTGGAGAGGAGGAGGATGAGAGGAGACGTGATAGAGGTGTACAAGATATTAAGAGGAATAGACAGAATGTACAGCCAGCGCCTCTTCCCAGGACACCACTGATCAGTACAAGAGGACATGGCTTTAAGGTAAGGGGAGGGAAGGTCAAGGGGAATATTAGAGGAAGGTTTTTCACTCAGAGAGTGGTTGGTGCGTGGAATGCACTGCCTGAGTCACTGGTGGAGGCAGATACACTAGTGAAGTTTAAGAGACTACTAGACAGGTATATGGAGGAAATTAAGGTGGGGGGTTATATGGGAGGCAGGGTTTGAGGGTCGGCACAACATTGTGGGCCAAAGGGCCTGTAATGTGCTGCACTATTCTATGTTCTAACACCTCTCCAACTGTTACGCACGGGGTTGGATCAATCATGTTTTGGGCTTGTGTTGCAGCCAGTGGCACAGGGAACGTTTCACTGGTAGAGGGAAGAACGAATTCAATTAAATAACAGCAAATTCTGGAAGCAAATGTCACACCATCTGTAAAAACAGCTGAGGATGGCTTCTACAACAGGATCATGATTCTAAACACACCTCAAAATCCACAATGGACTACCTCAAGAGGTGCAAGCTGAAGGTTTTGCCATGGCCCTCACCGCCACACCCCCACCTAAACATCATTGAAAATCTGGATAGACCTCAAAAGAGCACTGCATGCAAGACGGCCCAAGAATCTCACAGAACGAGAAGCCTTTTGCAAGGAAGAATAGGTGAAAATCCCCCAAACAATAATTGAAAGACTCTTAGCTGGCTACAGAAAGCATTTGCAAGCTGTGATACTTGACAAAGGGGGTGTTACTAAGTACTGACCATTCAGGGTGCCCAAACTTTTGCTTTGGGCCCTTGTCCTTTTTTGTCATTTTGACACTGGAAATAAAAAAGTAATCTTGCTTAAAATATTAAATAAATGTGTCATCTTTAACTTTATCCCTTTTGGAAATCAGGTCATCTTTTACTCGTTTAGCTATTCACAGTAATAGAAATTTTGACCGGGGTGCCCAAACTTTTGCATGCCACTGTATATAATTCTGAAAATGTTTTTTTTTACCCTTGCAATTTCTTAGCTCCACCCAGAAAGATGTCACCTCTTTCTAAAGCGCAAACACGAGGAAATCTGCAGATGCTGGAAATTCAAACAACAACACACACAAAATGCTGGTAGAACACAGCAGGCTAGGCAGCATCTATAGGGAGAAGCGCTGTTGACGTTTCGGGCCAAGACCCTTCGTCAGGACTAACCGAAAGGAAAGATAGTAAGAGATTTGAAAGTAGTGGGGGGAGGGGGAAATGCGAAATGATAGGAGAAGACCGGAGGGGGTGAGATGAAGCTAAGAGCTGGAAAGGTGATTGGCGAAAGTGATACAGAGCTGGAGAAGGGAAAGGATCATGGGACGGGAGGCCTCAGGAGAAAGAAAGGAGGGCGGGGGGAGCACCAGAGGGAGATGGAGAACAGGCAAACAACTAAATATGCCAGGGATGGGGTAAGAAGGGGTGGAGGGGCATTAACGGAAGTTAGAGAAGTCAGTGTTCATGCCATGAGGTTGGAGGCTACCCAGCCAGTATATAAGGTGCTGTTCCTCCAACCTGAGTTTGGATTCATTTTGACAATAGAGGAGGCCATGGATAGACATATCAGAATGGGAATGGGACGTGGAATTAAAATGTGTGGCCACTGGGGCCTCTTTCTAAAGATGTATTTCCATCTCTTACCAACAGAGCCACACCACTGCTTATGCCCTTTTTCCTGTCCTTTCAATACAAAGCATATCCTTTGATACTAAGCTTCCAACTATGACCTTCTTTCAGCCATGACTCAGTGATGCCCTCAACGTCATACTGACTGATCTCTAATTGTGCCACAAGTTCACCCATCTTATTCTGAATACTATGTGCATTTAAATACAGCACCTTCAGTCCTGCATTCTTTGTCCTTTTGAATATTGTCTCTGTGATACAGTTTAACTCTTTGCACTGTCTGCATTTGTACCCAATCATGGGCTTGTCCTTACTTATCATCATACTGGTTCCCATCCCCCTGCCATATTAGTTTAAACCACCCCCAACTGCTCTAGTAAACCTGCCTGCAAGAATATTAGTCCCCCTTGGATTCAAGTGCAACCCATCCCTTTTGTACAGGTCCCACCTGACCCAGAAAAGGTCCCAATGATCCAGAAACCTGACTCTTTGCCCCTGCTCCAATTCTTCAATCTCCTCATTCTATTCCTACCCTCACTGTCACGTAGCACAGACAGCAATCCCAAGATTACCCTTGAGGTCCTGCTTCTCAACTTCCTTCCTAACCCCTTGTATTCTGTTTTCAGGACCTCTTCCCTTTTTCTACCTATGTCATTGTTACCATTATGTACCACGACTTCTGGCTACTTACTCTTCCTTTTCAAGATATTGTGGACGCATTCAGGAACATCGCAGACCATCACACCTGGAAGGCAAATTACCATCTATATTTCTTTTTCCATATGCCCATATAACAATTACAGCATGGAAATAGGCCATCTCGGCCCTTCTAGTCCATGCCGAACACTTACTCTCACCTAGTTCCACCGACTTGCACTCAGCCTATAACCCTCCATTCCTTTCCTGTCCATATACCTATCCAATTTTTTTTAATGAAAATATCGAACCTGCCTCTACCACTTCTACTGGAAGTTTGTTCCACACAGCTACCACTCTCTGAGTAAAGATGTTCCCCCTCATGTTACCACTAAACTTTTGCCCCCTAACTCTCAACTCATGTCCTCTTGTTTGAATCTCCCCTACTCTCAATGGAAAAAGCCTATCCACGTCAACTTTATCTATCCCCCTCATAATTTTAAATACCTCTATCAAGTCTCCCCTCAACCTTCTACACTCCAAAGAATAAAGACCTAACTTGTTCAACCGTTCTCTGTAACTTAGGTACTGAAACCCAGGTAAAATTCTAGTAAATCTTCTCTGTACTCTCTCTATTTTGTTGACATCTTTCCTATAATTCGGTGACCAGAACTGTACACAATACTCCAAATTTGGCCTCACCAATGCCTTGTACAATTTTAACATTACATCCCAACTCCTATACTCAATGCTCTGATTTATAAAGGCCAGCATACCGAAAGCTTTCTTCACCACCTTATCCACATTAGATTCCACCTTCAGGGAACTATACACCATTATACCTAGATCACTCTGTTCTACTGCATTCCTCAATGCCCTACCATTTACCATGTATGTCATATTTTGATTAGTCATACCAAAATGTAGCACCTCACACTTATCAGCATTAAACTCCATCTGCCATCTTTCAGCCCACTCTTCTAAATCTCTCTGCAAGCTTTGAAAACCTACTTCATTATCCACAACACCACCTATCTAAGTATCATCTGCATACTTACTAATCCAGTTTACCACCCCATCATCCAGATCATTAATGTATATGACAAACAACATTGGACCCAGTACAGATCCCTGAGGCACACCACTAGTCACTGGCCTCCAACCTGACAAACAGTTATCCACCACTACTCTCTGGCATCTCCCATCCAGTCACTGCTGAATCCATTTTACTACTTCAATATTAATACCTAACGATTGAACCTTCCTAACTAACCTTCCATGTGGAACCTTGTCAAAGGCCTTACTGAAGTCCATGTAGACAACATCCACTGCTTTACCCTCGTCAACTTTCCTAGTAACCTCTTCAAAAAATACAATAAGATTTGTTAAACATGACCTTCCACGCACAAATCCATGTTGACTGTTCCTAATCAGACCCTGTCTATCCAGATAATTATATATACCATCTCCAAGAATACTTTCCATTAATTTACCCATCATGACGTCAAGCTTACAGGCCAATAATTGCTAGGTTTACTCTTAGAACCCTTTTTAAACAATGGAACCACATGAGCAATACGCCAATCCTCCAACGCCATCCCCGTTTCTAATGACATTTGAAATATTTCTGTCAGAGCCCCTGCTATTTCTACACTAACTTCCCTCAAGGTCCTAGGGAATATCCTGCCAGGACCCAGAGACTTATCCACTTTTATATTCTTTAAAAGTGCCAGTACTTCCTCTTCTTTAATCATCATAGTTTCCATAACTTTCCTACTTGTTTCCCTTACCTTACACAATTCAATATCCTTCTCCTTAGTGAATACAGAAGAAAAGAAATTGTTCAAAATCTTCCCCCATCTCTTTTGGCTCCACACATAACTGTCCACTCTGATTCTCTAAGAGACCAATTTTATCCCTCACTGTCCATTTGCTATTAATATAACTGTAGAAACCCTTTGGATTTATTTTCACCTTACTTGCCAAAGCAACCTCATACCTTCTTTTAGCTTTTCTATTTTCTTTCTTAAGATTCTTTTTACATTCTTTATATTCCTCGAGCACCTCATTTACTCCATGGTGCATATATTTATTGTAGATCTCTCTCTTTTTCGGAACCAAGTTTCCAATATCTCTTGAAAACCATGGCGGTCTCAAAATTTTAACCTCTCCTTTCAACCTAACAGGAAGATAAAGATTTTGTACCCTCAAAATATCACCTTTAAATGACCTCCATTTCTCTATTACATCCTTCCCATAAAACAAATTGCCCCAATCCACTCCTAAGTCTTTTCGCATCTCTTCAAAGTTAGCCTTTCTCCAATCAAAAATCTCAACCCTGGGTCCAGTCCTATCCTTCTCCATAATTGAAACTAATGGCATTGCGATCACTGGACCCGAAGTTCTCCCCAACACATACCTCTGTCACCTGACCTATCTTATTCCCTAACAGGAGATCCAACACTGCCCCTTCTCTAGTTGGTACCTCTGTGTATTGCTGCAAAAAACTATTTTGCACACATTTTACAAACTCCAAACCATCCAGCCTTTTTACAGAATGGGCTTCCCAGTCTATGTGTGGAAAATTAAAATCTCCCACAATCACAACCTTGTGCTTACTACAAATATCTGCTATCTCCTTACAAATTTGCTCCTCCAATTCTCGCTCCCCATTAGGTGGTCTATAATATACCCCTATAAGTGTTACTACTCCTTTCCCACTCCTCACTTTCACCCAAATAGTCTCCCTAGACAAGCCCTCTAATCTATCCTGCCAAAGCACTGCTGTAATATTTTCTCTGACAAGCAATGCAACACCTCCCACTCTTGCCCCTCCGATTCTATCACACCTGAAGCAATGAAATCCAGGAATATTTAGTTGCCAATCACACCCCTCCTGCAACCATGTTTCACTAATAGCTACAACATCATATTTCCAGGTATCAATCCATGCTCTAAGCTCATCCACCTTTCTTACAATGCTCCTAGCATTAAAATAAATGCATTTAAGAAATTCTCCATCTCTTACTCTCTGTATATCCCTAACGGTGCTAACAACTTTACTATCTTCTTTTTCTTCCTTCTCCCCTACATCTTCAGTCTGAGAGCTCCCCTTCTCTATTACCTGCCTATCCTTCCTCACACACTGTCTACAAGCTTTCTCTATTTGTGGACTAACCTCCTCTCTTCTAGTCTCTTCAATTTGATTCCCACCCCCCAACCATTCTAGTTTAAAGTCTCCCCACTGTCCTCAGCAAATCTCCCTGCCAGGATATTGGTGCCCCCAGGATTCAAGTGCAACGTGTCCTTTTTGTACAGGTCTCACCTGCCCCAAAGGAAGCGTGGCACATTGCTTCAAGCTGGAGTGAGCAATAGCATTTTCAGGGATCCAGAAACTTGAATCCCTGCTCCTTGCTCCAATCCCTCAGCCAGGCATTTATCCTCCACCTCATTCCATTCCTACTCTCACTGTCACGTGGCACAGGCAGTGATCCCGAGATTACTAGCTTTGCGATCCTTCTCAACTCCCTTCCTAACTCCTTATATTCACGTCCACAGAATCGCCTATCTATTCCCTTAACTAAAGAATCCCCTGTTACTGCTTCCATCCCCTTCAGTTCCCTGCCTTCTGAGCCACAGGGCCGTGGCTGCTGTTACTTCCCCTAGGTAGGTGCTCCCCCTAATAGTACTCAACATGGAGTACTTATTGTTGAGGAGGATGGCCACAGGTGTCCTCTCCACTATCTGACATTTTCCCTTCCCCCCAACAGTCACCCTTTTATCTATCTCCTGTAGCCTTGGGGTGCACCTACTGCTCATACAACCATCCACTACCTGCTCCTATGTCTTCATGTGACCCTGATCAGGGGGCTAAGCAGGTGTTCCAGCCTAGCGGGGTGGAGGGGGGAATGGTAGGTGTGCCTTGCAGCTCCTTTGGTAGAGATGTATCTCCACCCCCATCACCCAGGATCTGTACGTGCTGTGTTTTATTGAAAACTCTTCCCCTGAGGCTGAACCATTTACAGACAGAAGTGCCATGCAGATGTTCCCTTCCACTTCTTCCTGAGATCCTGCCATTCCAGAAACTTGTCTTCAACCAATTCCATTCACTTCATGTGATCACGAACAGAGGCTGAAGTCTAAATACTTCAGCAGGCATGGGCACTCTGGTGCAGTGCCATTGATCTCAACATTGGAGATGGCATTGAACTGAACTTCATCCACTCACTGATAGCTCTGTTTTTAAGATAAGCTTGAGGGTTAATGCCAGTGTCCTGGTCAATATTTATCTCCTGAGGCGACAGACAGATTTCACATCTGTTTTGTGAGAGATGGATGCATGGGAATTGGCTGCTGCATTCTCCACACTGCAACATTAAACTATACTTCAGAAGTATTTGATTGGTTGAAAAACATTTAAAATACTGGAGGAACTCACAAGTCAGGCAGTACCATTGCAGGAGAATATATATTCGGCATTTCGGACCGAGACCTTCATCAGGACTGGAAAGGAATGGGGCAGAAGCCAGGAAGATCTGAATCCTGTCCTGATAGAGGGTCTCAGCCTGAAACATCAACTGTTTATTCTCCTCCATAGATGCTTCCTTTTTGAGATCCTCCAGCATTTTGTGTGTGTTGCTTAGGATTTCCAGTGTCTGCAGAATCTCATATTTATGATTGGCTGAAAAGATCTGTGGTACATATGAAAGGTACCATACAAATGGAAATCTTCACCCATTTCATATTCTCAAAATGATATAAGCACACCCTGCTTTCAATTCCACAAGCTTGCCCTAGAGAAACAGTAACTCGATAAACCAAAAAATTCAAACGTTGGAAATACTAGCACTCAGACAGAATTTCTTTGTGATCTTTACCTGATGGTGTTTAAGGGGAACTATGGGGAACTTAACTCAGATGCTGCAAGTGGTGGATGTGGATTTGATTGCAACATTTAAGAGAAATTTGGATGGGAGAGGTATGGGGTCTCTGGCATAGGTGCACGAGTTGATGAGATTGGGCTGATTAATGGCTCGGTATGGACTAGGTGGGCTGAAGGGCCTGTTTCTGTTCTGTAGTTTTCTATGCCTGACTCTTCTATGAAATATCCTTGAGCATGTGAATGACTGGAAGATGTAATCAGTCAGAATGTTACAGTAAATGAAAAACATAAACAACTCAAGAATCTGGAAACCTAAATAAAGGTCAGATAGCATCAGTGGAAAGAAACATTTCAGGTAAGTTTTTTACTCAGAGAGTGGTGGGTGCGTGGAATGGGCTGCCGGCAAAGATGGTGGAGGCGGATACGATAGGGTCTTTTAAGAGACTTTTGGATAGGTACACAGAGCTTAGAAAAACAGAGGGCTATGGGTAAGTCTAGTAATTTCTAGGGTAGGAACATGTTTGGCACAACCTTGTGGGCTGAAGGGCCTGTATTGTGCTGTAGGTTTTCTATGTTTCTATGTCAAAGATCCTTAATCAGAACTAAAAAAAAGCACAAAAGCAAATTAGTTTTAAAGGGGGTAGAGGAGAAATGGATTAGACCAGGTGTTCCCAACCTGGGGTCCGCAGACCCCTCAGTAAATAGTAGGGGTCCATGTGAAAAGAAAAGTTGGGAACCCCTTGATTAGACAAAGACCATATGTTTTATGGGTGAGGCCAAGGTTGTGGTAATGGCACACAGTTTGAAATCACAAAGCAGGCAGTCCAATCAGAATGCTGAAGCAGAAGGGGAAAGGGAGGTGTGCCTGGTGGTGGAAATATCATTGAGAAAGATGACCTGTTGAATGTGGGCACTGGTAGGGTGGAAAGTGAGGCACAGGGGAGCAGGAGGTGATGGGAGGTAATGAGTGAAGTGAAATGGATAAAACATAATGGAGAGCTATATCAAATCTGGTGGAAGGGAAGCTACAGCTCAAGAAGGAGGAGGAATCTCAGAGGCAGTTGTTCCCACATCTGTATCACTGGAACAGGTACAATGAAGATGGTGGTATAAGGGAAACGAAATGATGCCTTTACAGGAGGTAAACTGGATTTACTAGTGTGAATGCATGAAAAGAAAAGAATCTTAGGGTAGTATATGGTGGCATATTATATTTTAGTAATGATAGCATGTTCAAGTTTATTGTCAGAAACGCGAGAGAATCTTCGGATGCTGGAAATCCAAAGCAACACACACAAAATGCTGGAGGAATGCAGCAAGTCAGGGAAAGAGCAATTGATGTTTCATGTCAAGACCCTTCATCAGGACTGGAAAGGAAGAAGAGAAGTTTATTGTCTTCTCCCTGTACATATATACAACCAAACGAAACAACATTCAGCTGGATCGCAGTGCACCCACTCAACATAGATCACACACAGAATATAAACCAAAAATATATTATAACTAGGTCAATAAAATATAATTCAAAATGAACGTTGTAAAGCACAGCACAGTTAAAACAGTAAACAGCTCGTTATCCTAGTGACAAGAATTTGGTGGTAGCCACGTATTTGCTATTCTCACAGCCTGGGGGAAGAAGCTGTTACCCAGTCTGGCAATCCCAGTCCTGATACTCCTGTACCTCCTTCCTGATGGTAGTGGTTCAAAGAGATTGTGGGATGGGTTGTGGGGATCCTCAGCAGTGGGAGCTGTGGGCTTTTATTAGATGCTTGATGTCTATTGATTGGAATATGGAGTGTCAAAATTTAGTTGGAAGTGTTTATTTTGTGGTTGCTTTTATTTTTACATTGATTAATGGACAATAGAGGGGAAGTACATGTGGGAGTGTTGATGAGTGACGCGCTGGGTTTGCAATGATCTATATTTGGATAAGCATGCAACATGTAGCATCTGGACTGAAGACAATTTCCACCTGCTTGTTCTGCATACTCGGGGCTCCATCAGTTAGTAGTCCATGTCAAGAACAGTCTCCTGGTGCTAATGAGGTTATGAAACTTGCCGCAGATCATCGCTCTTGCCCTTTACTCCCCGTCACCCTATTGCAAGGGTCCAGGCAGTTAGGTGTCCTTTCAGTGGATTGCTGTATGGCATTTCAAATCACAGAGTGATCCTGATTTGTATTGAGGCTGCAGAGTGTAAAACTCATCAGCCAATTCATTAGGAGATAGCTTCTTTGCACTGTGGCCACCTCTTCATCTCTTGTAATGGCTGCCAGATGCAGTGTACTTTCAGAAAGGGCATTACCGTTCTACCCCAATACTTGACGTTACTCTGCAAGTTGTTCTGGTTAGTGTTATTGGATATTGGGTACAGGAAAATAGAATCAGTTGTGTCTTATCTGCTCTCAAGCCTGCCACTCCATTCCATTCAAATAGATTATCTACACCAAGCTTCAACTCCTCATGTATGCTGGTTTCACATACCCCTCAGTTCCCTGATCTTCCAAAGTGCATCTTTCTCTTTTAAATATCTCCAGTGTGTAGCCTCCACCACTTTCTGATATAGGCAATCCAAAGATTTCCCTCCTTCTGTGAGAAGAAATTCGTATTACCAAGTGTCCAAGGACTGACTCCAGACTTGTAAGTATATCTTCTCATCTGAGCTTCTCCCACAAGGGGAAGTAACTCAGTATCTACCCTATTTTGTAGCTTACAAAAGTATATACTTCAATAAGATCACCCTGTATTCTTCTGGGCTCCAAGGTATACTTCTCTAATTATTTTAGGCATTGGTTTAGGACAACCCTTTCATCCCAGAAAGTAGCCTAGTGAACCTCTTCAGGATTCCCTCCACTGCTAGTATATCCTGCTTAAGTAAGGAGATCAAAACTAGGTGTAGTCTCACCAATACCATATGTCGGTGTAATAATAGTTTTCAGTTTTTAAACTCCTGTGACCTTCCAATAAAAGCAAATGTGCTATTTACTGACTGCACCTGCATGCTAATGTTTTCATGCACAATAACATCAAGATCCCTCTGTCCAGGGGTTCCCATCCTTTTTTATGCATGGAACAATACCATAACGCAAGGGATCCGTGGACCCCAGGTTGGGAACCCGCGCATACTCTGCTAATTTGCAGCCACCTCTTTCTGGTGAAATTTCTGACCTCACGGTTTTCTGCATTAGACTTCATTAGCCAGCTTTTGCCCCGCTGGTCAACCCATTTTGTGTCCTGTTGCAGAATCCATGTATCCTTGTCACAGTATGCCCTGCCACCTATTTGCATGTGGATCAGTAAATGTATATTCTGCCCCCTCCCCCAAGTCATTCATGTTGATAGTAAACCATGGAAGTCATTGGGCACTTTACTACACAGTCCAAAAAAGTGGCCACCTTACTCTATTCTTCACTTATATTCCAGCACCTTCAACCACATATGTCTCCATCTATCAGCTTCTAGCCTCTTTTCTCTCTTCCTCCACTCTCACCTGCCTCCAGCTGCTTTTTATTCTCTCTCTACCTGTCCCTCCGTTATTGAAATGTTTGCAAACCAATTAACTCACTTTCCGGGTCTCTTCATCTCATGTTCTGGATATTTATTGTTTGTTTATTATTATTATTATTATTATTATTACTATTATTTCTTTTATATATGCACAGTTTGTTTTCTTCTGCATTCTGGTTAAATCCCTGGTCGGGCGGTTTCCGGTGTTTCTGGTATGGTTATTCTATAGATTTATTGAGTATGCCTGCAAGAAAATGAATCTTAGGGTTGTATATGGTGGCATATGTGTACTTTGGTAACAACTTTACTTTGAACTTTAAACTTTGAACCCACTTGCCACTGTCTCCCATCTCCATCCTTTCTCTCACCTGGCTTCATCTGCCCATCATTTCCCTTCTCACCTGGTTTCACCTTTCACCTGACAGCCCCTCCCTTTCACTTCGTCATATTGTCTATCTTACTGTTACACCCAGTCCTGATGCAGGCTCTTCATCAATTATCACTTAGCCTCCACAGACACTGCCTGACCCACTGATCTCTTTGAGCTGTTCATTATTTAATATCCCATTTATTTCAGCTCATATTCCATGGGATCAAGACCTTGTGTGTATTGGCCTGAATTTGTGAGGCACCTTGATTGCCTTCAGAAATTCAAAATACCCCACATTTACGGTTCCTCTCTATCACTTTTGCTTGCTTTTCGTCAAAGAATTCAAACAACTTTGTCAAACCTGATTTCCTATTCATAAAATGGTTCAATTTGATATCAGAGATGTATACAGTATGCAACCTGAAACTCTTGATCTTCACAGACATCCATGAAACAGAGGGGGAGAAAACAAGGAACAAATGACAGAAAATGCTGAAACCCCAAAGTTAGAGCCATAAAATACCGTGACTTCATGCTTTCTATGTGGTTGGCTATTTCTTCCTTGATCATAGACTGCAACATTTTGACAACAACAGGTGTTAAAGCGAACTGGCTCAGTTTCCTGCTTTCTCTCTTTTCTTGAATTCACGGTTTTCCAATCCACCCATACCCTCCCGGAATTCAGTTAGTCTTGAGAAACTTCAAACCAAAGGCTATTGGTTTCCTTTTGGTTCTGGCAAAGAGTGGAGCTGATGTCTGTCCACAAAAGGCTCTGCTTGCAGTGAATTGTAGCCTGTATCAGGAGGGAGATTGCAAACTTAGCAAACCCCAGTATTCTCCCTGACTGCTAATTCACTCAGAAGAGACACTAATTTTCTGACAGACTTTGTCTGTGATCTCCTTCATACAACAGTGGACAGCAAACCGAGAGAGGCTACAATTAACTCCAGCTGCAGCCTAGAAGGAGCCAGATGCATAGAAGTTCATTACTACAGCAATCTTAGCAGTTACTTGCATTGCAGTCAATTGTAGCTGCAGCAGATGGCATATTTCAATAAGGACAGAAGTCCCACACATTGTTCCCCTTTGAATTGATCTCTGTACATCCAGGATGGATATGGCCTCCTGTTGAGAACTTTTCTCTCCCTTCCCCTCTCTTTAAACTCCTGGCCAGCCTGGCGTGCTCTCTGCTTATTCTCCCAGTCGTGCTGTGCTGCGAAAGAGCTGCCTGCTAATACAAACACGTCCGTGAGCATTTGGAGTGCTTGAACATAAAGCAGGACATTTCCTCAGCACCTAACACCACTCCTTGTGTACTCCAGCAGGGAGCGGCATGGCAGAAGAAAAATCGCAAAGCACTTGTAAAATTTTCAATAGCCGGAAGAAAAGGCCTGCACCAACCTCTAAGTGCTTGGTGATCCCTTAGTGCTGAGGCTTCCTGCTGCAGAGCACTGTTAAACTCCAAAATTGCAGCACTAGCGTCAAATCAACAGTTTACACTGAATGAGATCTTACTCTTTGTAACCCTAGGGATGTTGTATTATGCTCTGTGTTAGCTTATTTCTTTTCTTTACAGTCTAGGACACGTGATTGTATTGATGAGTTATCAGAGCATTAGACTGATGGTATTGATCTTTCACAGCTGTGGTTATGGAGATAATCCATAAGTGTGATGAAAAATTGTAAAATTAAAGGCGTTCATGTTTCTGAAGAACAGCCACTGGATTGGGGAGGGTATTCAGGATAACAGAAATATAAAATTGTTCCTGCACTAAATGGCACTTGGGCCATTAAATTGGGTGCTGGCTTCAAGTAAAGTCCATCTGTCCCACTCCTCTGTGTGTTCGTGTGTACGTGTTCATGCACAAGGCTGTCACAGTGAGTTTCCCATATGAAGATTTGTCCAATAGGCACTGAATTGCAGTTCACCCCAACACAGATTGCAAGATTGCCACACCTCCTCTCTGAGACGGACTTCCAGATGCAGAATGTGCTGCTAGTAACCAGCATTCATGTAGAAACATCAGCAGGTTGAGCAGCATCTGTGGTGGGAGCAGGAGATGTTTCAAGACACTGTGTCAAAACTTCAGAATTTGGAACAGTGGAGTACAGGCCCCCTGGCACATGATGTACAGACCTTCTAACCTACTCTAAGATCAATCAAACCCTTCCTCCCACATCATCATTATGTGCCGGGTTGTATGACATCATCATTTTGTGCTGTGTCATATGACGTAGGCGATCATGGTCTCATGACCATGATTGTTCTTGGCAAATTTTCCTACAGAAGTGGTTTGCCATTGGCTTCATCTGGGCAGTGTCTTTACCAGACAGGTGACCCCAGCCGTTATCAATCCTCTTCAGAGGCTGCCTACCTGGCATCAGTGGTTGGATAACCAGGACATGTTTTTGTGGATGTTTGTGAAGAAGAATAATTTCAGGATGTATTTTGTATACATTTCTCTGACATCAAATGTACCTATTGAACCTATTGAAACATGTGATGTGCACCAGCTACTCCAATGGCTTCATGCGACCCTGGTCAGGGGGATGAGTAGGCGCTTCACCTTGCTCAAGAGTGACCTGCAGACCTGGAGGGAAGGAGTATCTTACACCTCCTTTTGTGGAGACATTTCTCCACCCTGTCAACCCTCCACATAGCCCTCCATTTTCCTCTCACTGCAAGATAGAAGACTGGCAAATTTCTACAAATGTACCATGGATCCACCTTCTTATATGGAGGGGCCACTACACAGGATCGGAAAAGGCTGTAAACTCAGCCAGCGCCAGCATAGCCCTCCCAGCATCCAGGACACCTTCAAAAGATGATCCCTCAAAAAGGCAGCATCTATTATTAAAGACCCCCGTAACTCAGAACATACCTACTTCTCATTGCTACCATCGGGAGGGAGGTATAGGTGCTTGAAGGCACACACTCAATGATTCAGGAACAGCGTCTTCCTCTCTGCCATCCGATTTCTGTATGGACATTGAACCAGTGTTCACTGCCTCACTTTTTTGCGTTTTATTTCCCTCTCTTTCTGCACTACTTATGTAATTTATTTTTTCTATAGATACTACTTGCAATTTATAGTTTTTAAATTATTATGTATTGCAAAGTACCACTGCCACTAAACAACAAATTTCACGACCTACAGAATGCCAGAGACCTCAAACCTGACCTGGATCCTGCGCTCCATGTGCACTGTTTGGTTCTGCAAGTTTGACACTCTTACCAAACAAAACCTCATCAATCTCAGTTTAGAAGCATTCGGGTGCTTCTCAGCCTCAGCAACATTTTGGGTGAGATCTCCACTTCCATTCCTGTGGAAGAAATGCCACTAGAATTGGGTTTGCTTGCTTGTTATCAAAATATACATAAATATGCAACCTTGGGATTTGTCTCCTTACAGAGAGCCACAAAACAAAGAAACCCAAAAGAACCCATTAAAAAAAGGCCAACAGGCACCCAATGTGCAGAGAGAGAGAGAAAAAAAACAAGTTGTGCAAACAATAAAAGTAAGCAACTAGAATTTAGATTGAAATTGAGTCCTCAAACACAGGGCCTGGAGCAAGTGGAGCAGGCCACAGCCTCAGTTCAGCACATAGCAGAGTAAACGTGGAGCCCGCAGACACGGAGCCTGGATAAGGCCTACAGCCTCAGCCTCTGTGCAGCGAAGAGAGGAGTAATCATCTGGAACCGTGAGCAGAACTGGCCCAACCCTCACCTCGACACCCTGCCTTTTCAATTCATCTGGCCTGGCATTTAAATCATCTAAACATTGGGCTCTGTTGCATCAATATGCCCGGCCTGGACCTCACCACCATTTTTCAGCCCATACCAGACCTTTCCCACTTGGTCTGGCACTTAGATCAATCAAACCTCGCTCTCAGTTTAGGCCAAACCCCGAATCTGCCCCTCCTCTGCTCTGACTTTGCTCTACTCACCCCGGCTTCGCATCGGATCTGCCTCAGCCTTGCTTTGAAGCCTCCTCAAACATGCCTCGACCTCATGCCGACTTTGCTTCGCACTGCAAGATTCAACCCTCAACTCAGCCTCGTCTTCTCTCGCCTCTTCATCGTTTGCAGTGATAATTTACCATAATTTTTGTTACAGAGAAAGTGTTTATTAATCAAGTATCTAGTTGTATTTCTTGCTTCAGGAACTGCCAGTAAGTTGTCACCCGCCTTCAGCAGCGCCATCTTAAACCAGAGTCCCACTTTGCTGATTTCCCCAATAAGGTTAATGTTTTCACTCAACCAACCCTATTAACTCCTCATTTCACACATCACAGCAATGGCAGGAAACTACTTAACTAACAGAGATTGATAGGTTCTTCACTGGACATGACATCAAAGGTTACAGGGAGAAGGCTGGGAGCTGGGGTTGAGGAGGAGGAACGAAAGGATCAGCCATGATTGAATGGTGGAGCAGACTTAATGGGCGGAATGGCCTAATTTTGCTCCTTTGTCTTATGGTCTAATTGTAATAAACCTTGTGCTCAGTGCCACTGCTTGTGGCTTTCCTGCACTTGTGGACCTGACAAGTTAATTTTCAAAATTCAAAGAAAACTTACTATCAAAGTTACGGATATGTCACACGGAGATTCATTTTCTTGTGGGCATTCACAGTAGATACAAAGAAACTCAACAGAATTAATGAAAAACTGCACACAAAGACTGACAAACAACTAATGTGTATAAGAAGACAAAGTTAAAAGTTTAATGGAAATTTATTATCAAAGTACATGTTACCATATTACAACCCTGGCATTCATTTTTTGTGGGCATAATCAACAAATCTATAGAATAATAACTATAACAGAATCATTGAAAGACTGCCCAACTGCCCAAGACTGTTCAACCAGAGTGCAGAAGACAACAAACTGTGTAAATACAAAAAAAATGATAATGAATAAACAAGTAAGATAATATTGAGAGCATGAGTTGTAGAGTTCTTGAAAGTGAGTCCGTAGGTTGTTGAATCAGTTCAATGATGGAGTGAGTGAAGTTATCCACGCAGGTTCAAGAGCCTGACAATTAAGGGCTAACAATTGTTCCTGAACCTGGTAGCGTGGAACCTAAAGCTCCTGTATCTCCTTCCCAATGGCAACAGTGAGAAGAGAGCATCGGGGAGGGGGAGGGGAGAGCTTTGATGTTGCATTCTGCCTTCTCGCAGGTGTCCTCAGTGGTGAACAGGGCTTTTCTTGTGATGGATTCTGTGAGGTGAGGTGAGGAACTCTCAGTGATGGCATAGTTCTGGAGGACTGGAAAACTGCAGATGTCAGCCCACTCTTTAGGAAGGGAGGGAGGCAGGAGAAAGGAAATTACAGGCAAGTTAGCCTGACTTCAGTAGTTGGAAAGATGTTGGAATCCATTATTAAGGAGGCACATTCCAACATCTGCAGTTTTAGCTTGCTTTAAGGGACTCATTGTGCTTTTGAGGATTGCTGTGCAGTGATTACAAGCCCTAATTAGTATTTCTGCTCTTTCATCTAGAGGAGTTAGATCCAGCAGTAACACCCTTGCCACTACTGCCACTGAAGTTAAACACCTTGTCACAGTGTCAGACCTGACACATCCCTCGTAAAACGGTGCAGGCATGGGAGATTGTGAAGCAGTGGAAGTCTGCTGCAGTTGCTTTGATCCTCTCTTGAAACACTGAAGTGCTTTGAAATGCCGCAGCTAAGATCTGTTCATCTGATCCAGTTGGTGGACTGGGACCATTGGCCCTTGCGGTACAAGAGAGCCGTATTAAGGAGGTGTGAGCAAGCAGCCCACCCTGGTGCACAGTCTCTGGGATTAATACCCGAGATTCAGTTGGACAATATCACAATGACATTTACCAGATTGCCAGTGGGGTCAAATGAGGAAAGATGTGAGGGGACAGGCAGAATATGAACCCGGGGAAGTGTGAACTGATTCACTTTGGAAGGTTGAATTCGTAGGCGGAATACAGGGTTAACGACAGGATTCGAAGCAGAGTGGAGGAACAGAGGGATCTTGGGGGCCCATGTCCATAAACCCCTCAAAGTTGCTGTGCGTTGACAGGGTGGTTAAGAAGGCACGTGGTGTGTTGGCCTTTATTAGTCGGGGGGTGGGATTGAGGTCAGGAGCTGCGAGATAACTATTAAACCCTGGTTAGACCACACTTGGAATATTGTGTTCAGTTCTGGTCAACTTATCATAGGAAGGATGTGGAAGCTTTAGGGGAGTGCAGAGGAGATTCACGAGGATGCTGGTTTACCAAACAGGTTGAGTGAGCCAGGGTTTTTCTCTTTGGAGTGAAGGAGGATGATAGGTGACTTCATTGAGGTGTAGATGATGATAAGACGCATAGATTGAATGAACATTTTCCCAGGGTGGAAATGGGCTAATGCCAGGGGGCATAACTTTTAAAGCAACTCCCCAAAATGCTGGAGGAACTCAGCAGGTCAGGCAGCATCTATGGAAATGAATAAACGGTCAACATTTCGGGCCGAAACCTTGGAGTAAAGTATTAGGGTGGGAGGTGTCAGAGGTAAGTTTTGTTTTACACAGCGAGTGGTGCATGCCTCTACCACCATGTCCTGCCAAGAGTGGTGGTAGGGGCAGATACTTAAGGGGCATTTAAGAAACTCTTAGATAGGCACATGGATGATAGAAAAAGAGTTGTGTGGGAGGGAAGGGTTAGATTGATCCTAAGAGTAGGTTAAAAGGTGGGCACGACATCATGGGCTGAAGGGCATGTGCTGTGCTGTGATGTTCTACCAACATGTACTGAGCTTCTGTTTCGGAGCTGTTAATAACAGCTGCTGGTGATAGGAAATATGCAAAAGTCAATTCTCTCAACTGACAAGGTAAAGGAAAGAATTAACATTGTGCATGTATTTTAAGAGGTTTTCTCTTTTCCAAAGGCTGGTTGGCAAAGATGCTGTGGCCCAAATTGCAGCCACTATTTTAGCCCTGGGTACCAGACTCAGCATTGGAGGCAGACTCAGTTATTCCAGTTAAAAGCTTTGCCAGGCTCCCCTAGCATTGGGGCGATTACCAGATAATAACTGGGAGAAGGAGCCCTCGATTAGCCACTCGTCATCCCTTCATCTCTCAGAGTCTACAGCCTCAGATCACTGCACCGCAGTGGAGAGGAAGGCCCAGCAACGGGTAGTCAAAACTACCAATGCTTCACTGGCACCAGGATATGGATACAGGAAGGTGCCTGAAAAAGGACACCAATATTACGAAGGATCCCACCCACCCTGCTCATGGACTGTTTGTCCCACTCCCATCAGGAAGGAGGCTACGTAGCATCCATGCCAGGATCACCAGACTCAAAAACAGTTATTTTCCCCAAGCAGTAAACCTGATCAACACCTCCACCCGATAACTCACTCCACCACCACTACTTTATCATTTCCTGTCAGAGTATGTACAGGCACTCCTGTGCCTAGCGTCACTTTATGTACATATAATCAATGTATATATGGTATGTTATGAATTTGTATTTATTGTTTTTTTATTATTGTGTACTTTATCTCTGTGTTTTTCTTGTGCTACATTGGACCAGAGTAACAATTATTTCATTCTCCTTTACACGTGTGTACTGGAAATGACATTAAACAATCTTGGATCTTTGTGTGACTAGTATTGCAGTACCCCTTTCTGAATCAAAATGAATTTGCAGAATGTGACTTGGCACTTCTTATTTGGATTTTGCATTTACTTTTGATATGCTAAATGCTTTCTTCGTTCAGAAATAGAAGCAGTTTCACCCCTGGTGGGTGAATACTCCAAATCAATACAATTCAGCTTCATCTATATTGTTCTCCTGTTTTTAAACCCCTCACACACATATGCACTCATGCACACACACACATGCACACACACAGAGATGCACACACACTCACACTCATGCACACACACATCATGAAAACACGTGAATAAGTAAATATGACCTTTCAGCAGAATTAAACAAAACTTCTGGATTCATTAGCAAAATAATTTCTAGCTGATTCCTTCTTCCATCTTTCTACCCTTTCCGGTGTCAGTGATTAACTTCCAATTTCCAATAATTTCCCCATTGTCCATCAGTGGAAGGGGCGAGTGAGTTCTCCCTTGTGTTTGACAGCTGGTCAGCAGGTGCAGCGGTCTGCCGCACAAAGGCAATTACTGGAGCATGTTGACATAGGGAGATAAATTCACTTTTATAGATTTACTCTGTAGATTTAGTTTAACTAGGAGTTCAAATAAAAATGTAAGAATACAGCATGTTCATTAGGCAGGACATAATAATTGTCTTTTTCAAAAACTCCTTTACCCCTCTGCAAAGTTTTAAATTGAACTTTTGAGGTTTGTCTAAACACAAAATCAATTCTTGCTTCAAAGAATTTCTTTGATTGTATTGATTGGTTTGTACGGTTGACAGCATTAAGAAAAAGTTTCTTAAAGGGGGGAAATTCGCATAATGCCCTATTACAAATTCTTTAGTTAATCTCTCTGGTCTTTGTTACCCAACATTGTGGCCTGTTTTGAGGTGGAAGCCACCTGTTTGATCCGTTGATTAAAATAAAATGGGTTTATCTGCGATGTGTTATTCTGTGAACAGAAGCTCTGTATTCAACAAGTAGGTGGCTTCTCTCAGCATTCGGACGCTACCCTGGAGGCAAAGCTGTGATCTCACTATTAAGAGATGAGTTTGTTTTAAGAAATTTAAAATGTCAGCTTCGGGTCCCACTCCACCAGGTTCAGGTAGAGTTATTACCCCACAACTATCAGGCTCCTTAATTCAGAGGGGATAACTTCACTCTCCCTATCACAGAGCTGTGGACTCACTTTCAAGGACTCTTCATCTCATGTTTCCGATATTTATTGTTTATTTATTTATTATTATCACTGTTTCTTTTTGTATTTGCACTGTTTGTTTTCTAGTGCACGCTTCTGGCTATCCTGCTGGGTGCAGCCTCTCATTGATTCTGTTGTGTTCCTTCTATTTACTGTGAACGCCCACCAGAAAATAAACCTAAGAGTTGTATATGGTGATGGTGACATATATGTTCCTAAGTAATATATTTACTTTGAACTTCATAGCAATTTCCTAATGCTGTACATGGAAATATCTAAAGCTGACCTTTGATCCTTGAGAGATCAGCACAGATAAAGACCCTTTGGCCCTACCCACTGGGTCTGTTCCAACCATTGAGAACCCCTTTCTGAACCAATACTAATTTAACCCATTTGATCCTCCCCACAATCCTATCAACTCCCCCCATATTCAACCTCTCACCTTTACGCCAGAGACAATCCGCAGTGGCACATTAACCTACCAAACTGTATGTGCTTAGAATTCATTTTTATATTTTACTTGAAAATACAGCGTGGAACAGGCCCTTCTTGCCCAATGGGCCATGTCGTGCAGCAACCCACTGATTTAATACAGGCCTAATCACAGGACAATTTACAAGGACTAATTAACCTACTAACTGGCACGTCTGTGGACTGTGGGAAGAAACCAGTGCACCTGGAGGAAACCCACGCGGTCATGGGGAGAGCGTACAATCTCCTCACAGACGGGGTCAGAATTGGCCTCAGAACTCCAAATACCCAAGCTGTAATAGTGTTGCACTAATTTCTATGATACGTGGTGCCCAAGAGATGTAGATAAGGTCGATTACAGGAAATGTCGTACTCGAGCGGAGGCGTTTATAACTTGTCAGCCAAGGCTTAAGGTAGAGAGAGGACTTGAAGAGGAATTCTTGTTCACTAGATGGTGTTTAGTACTTCCCCCAAGTCACCAGCCTGATCAACATCTCCACCCATTTACCTACCCCACCACCCCCTCACTACCAATACATCCATGTCAGCCACTCCACTGCACACTTCATCCACCCCCCTTACACTGTCACTTCACACTGACACTCCACACTACACTGACACACTCCTCTCCACAGTCTCTCACCACCCCCTTCATCCTCCTGTTCACTGTCACTTCACACTGATACTCCACACCTCATCCCTACACTGACACACTCCTCTCCACTGTCCCTCACCACCCCCTTCATCCCCCATTCACTGTCACTCCACACCTCGTACCTACACTGACACACTCCTCTTCACAGTCCCTCACACCCCCTTCATCCCCCATTCACTGTCACTCCACATCTCATACCTACACTGACACACTCCTCTTCACAGTCCCTCACACCCCCTCATCCCCCCATTCACTGACACTCCACACCTCACACCTACACTGACACACTCCTCTTCACAGTCCCTCACCACCCCCTCCATCCTCCTGTTCACTGTCACTTCACACTGACACTCCACACCTCACACCTACACTGACACACTCCTCTTCACAGTCCCTCAACACACCCTTCATCCTCCTGTTCACTGTCACTTCACACTGACACTCCACACCTCATCCCTACACTGACACACTCCTCTCCACAGTCCCTCACCACCCCCTTCATCCCCCATTCACTGTCACTCCACACCTCGTACCTACACTGACACACTCCTCTTCACAGTCCCTCACACCCCCTCATCCCCCCATTCACTGACACTCCACACCTCATCCCTACACTGACACACTCCTCTCCACTGTCCCTCACCACCCCCTTCATCCCCCATTCACTGTCACTCCACACCTCGTACCTACACTGACACTCCTCTTCACAGTCCCTCACACCCCCTTCATCCCCCTTTCACTGTCACTTCACACTGACACTCCATACCTCATACCTCCACTGACACACTCCTCTCCACTGTCCCTCACCACCCCCTTCATCCCCCATTCACTGACACTCCACACCTCACACCTACACTGACACACTCCTCTCCACAGTCCCTCACCACCCCCTTCATCCCCCATTCACTGTCACTTCACACTGACACTCCACACCTCATCCCTACACTGGCGGTCTCCTCTCCACAGTCCCTCACCACCCCCTTCATCCCCCATTCACTGTCACTTCACACTGACACTCCACACTTCATACCTACACTGACACACTCTTCACAGTCCCTCACACCCCCTTCATCCCCCTTTCACTGACACTCCACACCTCATACCTACACTGACACACCCCTTTATCTCCCCATTCACTGTCACTTTACACTTTGGCCAGGTGGGTGGGAAAGTTAAAGGCTGGAGTGGAAGGAATCTGATAGTAGAGGAGAGTGGACCATAGGAGGAGGGGACCCGGGGGGAGCTGATAGGCAGATGAGAAGAGGTAAAAAGTCAGAATGTGGAATGGAAGAGGGGAGCGGTTGGAAAAATTTCTGTACCAGAAGGAGAAATTGATGCCATCTAGTTGGAGGCTGTCCAGACAGAATATCAGGTGTTGCTCCTCCACCCTGAGTGTTGCCTCACCTTGGCAGAAGAGGAGGCCTTGGACCAATGTGTTGAAATGGGAATGGGAATTGGAATTAAAATATTTGGCCACCAGCAAGTTTCTCTTTTGGCTCAAGACTAGGTGCTGGAAAGTTGAATTAATGTGCTGTTTGATGATGAATTGGACATAGTGCCCACTGCTCTACTGTCTACATTTATGACAGTGTAGCTAGGCATAGCTCAAATGCCATCTATAAATTTGCTGATGACACAACCATTGTTGGTAAAATTTCAAATGGAGATGAAAGGGCTTACAGAAGCAAGATTTACCAGATAGTTGAGTGGTGTCTCAGCAACAACCTTACACTCAGCATCAATAAGACAAAAGAGCTGACTGTGGACTTCAGGAAGGATAAGATGAGGGAACACACACCAATCCTCACTGGGAGATCAGAAGTGGAGAGAGTGAGCAATTTCAAGTTCCTGTCTGTTGAGATCTCTGAGGATCTAACCTGGTCCCAACATATCAAAGCAGATACAAAGAAGGCAAGGCAGTGGCTATATAACATTCAGAGTTTGAGGAGTTTGCCAACTAAAACACTCAAAAACTTCTATAGATATACTGTGGAGAGCATTCTGACAGGCTGCATCACTGTCTGGTATGGGGTGCAGGGGTTTACTGCACAGGACCAAAAGAAGCTACAGAAAGTTGTAAAATTAATCAGCTCCATCTTGGGTACTAGCCTCTGTAGTATCCAAGACATCTTCAAGGAGCAGTGCCTCAGAAAGCTTCTGTTCATTATTAATGTCTCTCACCACCTAGGCCATGTCATCTTCTCACTGCTACCATCAGGAAGCAGGTACAGAAGCCCGAAGGCACACACTCAGCGATTCAGGAACAGCTTCTTCCCCTCTGCCATCCGATTCCTAAATAGACATTGAACTCATGAACACTACCTCAGTTTTTAAATATATATATATTACTTCTGTTTATGTGCTATTTTAAACTATTCAGTATACATATATACTAACTGTAATTGGTTTACTTTATTTTCTTTCTATATCGCATTGAACTGCTGCTGCTAAGTTAACAGATTTCACGACAAACGCCGGTGATAATAATTCTGATTCCGATTCTGATGGTGCTGTGCGGTTTGAGCTGTGAAGCACATTCACTGAAAGAAAAATACAGTAGATGAAACCGCATGAAGATCAAGCAATAAAATAGGAGAAGATAGGAGACAAAGGAAGCCAAACAACACAGGAGCAGAATTAGGCCATTCAGCCCATCAGGTCTAATTCACTATTCCATCATGGCTGCTTTACTATCCCTCTCAACCCCATTCTCCTGCCTTCTGCCCGTAACTTCTCCCCTGACTCATCAGGAACCTTTCAAGCTTCGTTTTAACTATACCCAGTGTCTTGGCCTTCACAGCCGTCTGTGTCAACAAATTCCACAGATTCACCCCCTTCTGGCTAAAGAAATGCCTCCCCATATTTCCTCATTGTGGAGACCTTTCCCCTGGCTCAGGGTGCCACTATCTGCTCTACAGCCAGGAGCAAATGAGCTTTGTACAAGTGCTATTGGGGTGCATTTGTCATTATCATGGCTAAAGCTTGTCAGCCTCTCACATTACCTGTGGAGCTGAACGGGTCTCTGGGGCTCTGGAGAGTTAACCACATTGACCTGGGTCAGACTGAATAAAGACAGAGGATTCCTTTCCTTAAAGCACATGGACCAGATGGGTTTTATATAGTAATTTGTGGATCAATATCATTGAGTTATACTGCACAGACATGGCCCTCATCGTCCGTGCCAACCAAGATGTTTACCAAAACTACCTCACAAACAAGAGGGAAACTGCAGATGCTGGAAATCTGAGCAACACACATAAAAAATGCTGGAGGAACTCAGCATCTATGGAGAAAAGTACAGTCGATGTTTTGGGCCGAAACCCTTCTGCAGGACTGAACAAAATGCTGAGGAATAGACTTAAAAGGTGGGGGGGAGCGGAGATAGGTGAAACCTGGAAGGGGGGGGTGAAGTAAAGTTGGAAAGTTGGTTGGTGAAAAAGACAGAAGGCCGTGGAAGAAAAAGGGGGGAGGAACACAAGAGGGAGGTGATGGGCAGGCAAAGAGATAAGGTGAGAAAGAGAAAAGGGGATGGGAAATAGTGAAGGGAGGGGCGTGCATTACCGTAAGAGAAATTGATTTTCATATCATCAGGTTGGAGTCTACCCAGACGGAATATAATGTGTTGTTCCTCCAAGCTAAGTGTGGCCTCATCATGACAGTGGAGGAGGCCATGGATGGACATATCTGAAGTGGAATTAAAATGGGTGGCCACTGGGAGATTCCACTTCTTCTGGCGGATGGAGCGTACATGGTTTGGCGAAGTGGTCTCCCAATCTATGTCGGGTCTCACCGATAAACAGGAGGCCACACCGGGAGCACTGGACACAGTATATGACCCCAACAGACTCACAGGTGAAGTGTCGTCTCACCTGGAAGGACTGTTTGGGGCCCTGAATGGTAGTGAGGGTGGAGGTGTAGGGGCAGGTGTAGCACTTGTTCCACTTGCAAGGGTACGTGCCAGGAGGGAAATCAGTGCTTACCAGTTACAATACATATTCACCTGCTCTAACATCTCTTTCTATGGTTTGCCTGAAGCACGTTGGACGCTTTGCATGGTCCAAAGGTACTACATAACATGCATGGATCTATGGAAAAAAGAAAACAGTCAGAGTAAGAAGGAGGGGGAGGGGAGAAAGAAGTTCAAAGTAGTGGGTGTTAAATGAAACCGGGAGAGGGGAAGAAGTGAATTAAAGTGGTTGGTGAAGTCGATTGGTGAAAGAGATACAAGGCTGGGGAAGGAAAAATTTAATAGGAGTGGACATCCTTGCAAGCAGAGCAAGTACCACAAACCTGCCCCTACACCTCCACCCTCAATACCATTCAGGGCCCCAAACCGTCCTTCCAGATGAGGCAACACTTCAGCTGTGAGTCTATTGGGGTCATATACTGTGTTCAATGATCCCGATGTGACCTCCTGTATATCGGTGAAACCCGACGTAGATTGGGAGACCGCTTCACCGAGCACCTACGCTCCATCCGCCAGAACAAGCGGGATCTCCCATTTTAATTCCACTTCCCATAAGTCTATCCATGGCCTCCTCCACTGTTGTGATGAGGCCACACTTAGGTTGAAGGAACAACACCTTATATTCCGTCTGGGTAGCCTCCAACCCGATGGCATTAACATCGATTTCTCAAACTTCCGGTAATGCCTCCCCATGCCTTCAGCATTTCCTATCGCCTTGTCCCTCTCTCACCTTATCCGCCCATCGCCTACCTCTGGTGCTCCTCCCCCCTTTTCTTTCTTCCATGGCCTTCTGTCTTTTCACCAATCAACGTCCCAGCATGTTACTTCACCCCTCCCCTTCCCGGTTTCACCTCTCACCTTGTGTCTCTCTCTCTCCCTTCCCCCCACCTTTCAAACCTACTCCTCAGCTTTTTGTTTCTCCAGTCCTGCCGAAGGGTCTCGGCCTGAAACGTCAACTGGACTTTTCTCCATGGATGCTGCCTGGCCTGCTGAGTTACTCTGGCATTTTGTGTGTGTTGCCTCTTGCCGACATCAGATTTCTCCCCTTTTGTTTTTTTATTTAGAGACGCAGCACCAGACAGGCCCTTCCAGCCAATAAGCTGCATCGCCCAGCACCCCCATCATTTAACCCTCGCCCTCGCCTAATCATGGGACAATGACGGACTAATCCACTCCCCGGTCTTTGGGAGGAAACTGGGTCGTCTGGAGAAACCCATGCATTCCGCGGGGAGGACGTACAGACTCCTTACAGAGGGCGTTGGAACCGAACTACGAACTCCACCATTTTAAATTCCTGATTGATTTAGTTGGCTGAATTTTAATTCAACAACTGCTTTTTGATGGGATTGGAACTGATGTCTCTGGGTCAGCAGTCCAGCCCTCTGGACCCTAAAACAAAACGAAGCTGAAATCTGAATTCGAAAGAGGAAAATGCTCAGTGGAAATATCTGTGAAGTGTTGACATTTTGGGTCGAGTTGTGTCACTGAATCTCTGGAATCCATTGCAGAAGTCAAAGCCCAATGTCTGTAAGTCAGAGGCCACCGGAGGCTGGAGATCTGTCTTAGGGTTGAAGGGCTACAAGCGGGAGGGAGTAACAGGGTTTGTTTTGCTGTTGTTGTTTTGTTGCTTGTTGTGATCTGTGTTCTGCTGAGCGTTGTGCTATGTTGGCGCCAGAATGTATGGCAGCAATTAAGGGCTTCTCCGAGCACACCCTTGCTTGTGTTGGATGTCAACGCAAATGATGCATCACTGTACGTTCAACTGGTGCGATTTAACATCAGAGAATGTATGCAAGCTGAAATTCTTACTCTTCACTGGACATCCACAAAACAAGAAACCCCATTGAATGTAAGATAGAAATATCAGAACCCCACACCCTCCACCCTCCCATTGCAGAAGAATCTTCGACCCTACCCCTCCCCTCAACTTGCACCAGCAAAGACACCGAACCCCTCCACCCACCATGTAAGGAATATCAGAAGTTCCCCCGCCCCCCCAAGACCTTGACCTAGAGGTAGTCGTGATAAATGAACTCGAATCTTGTCAACCACAGTGTCTGGTCTGACTCGTCAGATTCAAACCCCTCTATGCTCAGCCCACTGACAGACAAGGAAGCCATCATGAAGCTATGGACAGAGCACTACGAGAGCCTTTTCGAGGATAATCGTCAAGTACACGAAGCGTCCATTGAAATGGTCCCCCAGTAGAGGTCAGGCCTAAGTTTGATGGCCCGCCGACTCCGGACGTGGTCAAAGCAGAAATTTCCAAACTGAAGTGTCGGAAAGCCGCAGGCATTGTGTACAAAATGGGAGGAGACATTCTCCTGCGCAAACTCACAAACCTGTTCTCACTCTTAGGAGAAAGGTTCAGTCCCAAATGACCTACACGACGCTGTAATTGTCTCCCCATACAAGAACAAAGGTGGGGAGAGAGATACCAGATTGCTTTGACCACCGTGGGGATTACCCTGCTGTCCACCGCTGGGACCATCCTCGCCAGAATTTTCTTGGACAGAATCATCCCTACCATTGCCGAAGGCAACCTCACAGGGAGTCAGTGCGAACAGAGGCACGTCCGACCTGATTTTCATCCTGCGCCAGTGATGTGAAGAGAACATGGGGCATGGTTCACTGACCTGGCCGAGGCTAGTCAGCCACATGGTCCCTGGAAAATTCTGTCGAAGCTCGGCTGGCCCCGAAATTCCTCACCATCCTGCAGGAGCTCTATGAAGGCCATGGTCGGTTAATCACGATGTGACCTGTCTGACCCATTCCCCATCAGTAGCAGCGTGAAACAAGGCTGTGTTTTGGCACCAATACTTTTTTGCCATCTTTTACAGTGTGAAGCGAAAGAGATCACCTCGGAGGGCATCTCCATTCGGTTCCACACTGACCGAAATGTCTTCAACCTCCGCCGCCTTCTCGCCCGAACAAAAACCACGCGAGAGCCCATTCTTGAGCTACCAGCTGCGGACGGCCGTGCTCCTGTCACGCACACAGCGGACGCGCTACAGGCTGCAGGCTCTCAGTTTGCCAAGGCTGCAAGGGCTTTCGGGTTAACAGTCAGTCTGAAGAAAACAATGATCCTCCATCAGGAGCCCCCTCGTGGGGCTTACAACCCACCTCGGATCACTCTCTCCCCACGGTTGAGCAGTTCACCTGCCTGGGCAGCGTCATCTCAAACGGCGCCACGGTGACAATCGACCCGCCAGAGCCAGCGGTGCCTTCGCGCTCCTCCAGAAACGCGTGTAAGAACCACCAGCTCCATCTGTCCACAAAGATCCAGCTGTACGTGGCTGCCGTCGCCACGACACTGCTCCACAGCTCTGAAGCCCGTGTTTGCACCGCAAGCAAATCCAGTTCGAACGCCTCCATCGGCACTGCCTCCGCTCCATCATGGGTGTCTCCATTGCGGTCTTTCATTGATTCTGCTCTGTTCCTTGTACTTACCACGAATGCCTGCAAGAAAATGAATCTCAGGGTTGTATATGATGACATGTACTTCGATAATAAATTAATTGCTTTAAACTTTGAAGCAATGTAGTTGTAGTTTAAGTGCCTGTAAGAGGAGGTTTAAGGGTTAAATTTTGATACGCATCATTGAACAAGCTGCATCACTACGTGGTATGGGAAATGCACTGTGGTAGACAGGAAAGTTCTAAATGGGTAGTTCTAACTGCCCCAACACATCACCCGCACCAGCCTACCTGCCATCAAGGACATATATACAGAAAGGTGCTGGCAAAGGGCCAGTAACATCATGAAGGATCCCACCACCCTGCTCATGGACTGTTTGTCCCACTCCCATCTGGGAGGAGGCTACGTAGCCATGCCAGGACCAGCAGGCCCAGAAACAGTTAATTCCCCCAAGCAGTAAGGCTGATCAACACCTCCGCCCACTAACTCCATTATTAATATTTCTTGTCGGAATTTGAGTCAGATTAGAATCAGGTTTAATATCACCGGCATATGTCATGAAATTTGTAAACTTTACAGCAGCAGTACATTGCAATGCAAAATAAATAAATACAGGAAAAAAATTGAGTTAAATTAACTGTGTATATGCCTATTAAAACATCAAGTTAAAATAAGTAGTGCAAAAAACAGAAATAAGAAAGTAATGAGGTGGTGTTCATGGGTTCAACTTCCATTCAGAAATCAGATGGCTGAGGGGACAAAGCTGTTCCTGGATCACTGAGTGTTTGCCCTTAGGCTTCTGTACCTCCTTCGTGATGGTAACGATGAGAACAAGGCATGTCCTGGGTGATGGGGGTCCTTGGTGATGGATGTCACCTTCCTAAGGATGTCTTGGATACTACGGAGGTACCCACGATGGAGCTGACTAATTTTACAAGTTTCTGCAACTTACTTCGGCCCTGTGCAGTAGCCCCCCTCCCCACCTCATACCAGATGGTGATGCAGCCAGTCAGAATGCTCTCCACGGTACATTTGTAGAAATTCTCAAGTGTTTTAGTTGACAAACCAAATCTCCTCAAACTCCTAGTGAAATACAGCCACTGTTGTGCCTTTTCTGTAACTGTGTTGATACGTTGGGACCAGTTTAGGTCCTCAGAGATCTTTACACATAGGAATCTGAAAATGCTTGCTCTCTCCACTTCTGACCCCTCTATGAGGGCTGGTGTGTGCTCCCTCATCTTATCCTTCCTGAAGTCCACAATCAGCTCCTTGGTCTTGCTGACATTGAGTGCCAGGTTGTTGTCAGTACATACAGGCGTCATGGATGTACAGTCAATCTATGTCTATAAGCTATCTTATGTATTAATATTTATTGTGTTTTTAAAATTATTATTGTATTCTTTATCTTTTCAGATCTGGAGTAACGATTATTTTGTTCTCCTTTACACTTGTGTATGGGCGATGACATTAAACAATCTTGAATTAATTGTCACAATTGGAAGTGATACACCATCTTTCGTCTGACTCATCCAGGATTCCACTGATTTAGCTACATTCACCTCTCCGGCAGGAAGTTCATGGCTAAATACAGACTGGGTGAGAATGTCAAAGCTCTCCAGAGTGAGAAGGAACAGAAAAGGAAACAGGAATTGGAAGCAGAGTGACAGGCACGGCCTCCAGCCCATCACCTCTAGCTGGGAGCTGGCTAACAGTGCTGTGCTCTCTAACTGCGCTTCTGACTGCCTCTTTAAGACAAGGCATAGATGAATTATGCCAAGAACTTGCTCATTAGATTTTCTTCCTGAATGCACTCACCCCGGACAGTCTGATACAGTGATAGATCATCCTGTATCGGGCTCCAAATAAAACCACCCTAATGTGCCCATAGTCAGGGGGGTGGGGGGAGGAGTGGTAGTAGGGACAAGTTGTTAAATGCTCCCAATGATGACAGCTCAAACAGCCTCTGACAACCAGGTCCAGCACCTGGCCTTCAGTATGGCTTAGCTACTAAGCCCGGTGGAACCATTTCTACTGACATCAGAAGGGGCAAAGGCGGGTTACTGCTGCCTTAAAACCAGTCGCTTCAGGCAGATGTTGATTGTGTGTCTTCAGGCTTTCTTGATGGTAGTAATGAGAAGAGGGCGTGTCCTGGGTGTTGGTGGTCCTTAATGATAGATGCTACCTTTTTGAGGCATCGCCCGTTGAAGATGTCCTCGATTCTGGGGAAGCTAGTGCCCGTGATGGAGCTAGCAGAGTATACAATCTTCCATGGCTTTCTCTGATCCTGTACAGTGGCCTCTTCATACCAGATGGTGATGCCACCGGTTAGAATGCTCTCCATGGTACATCTATGTAGCAGTCTTTGTTCTTCTATGCTCCAGTAACTAAGGTCTCAGCCTACTGAACCTTTCTCCATAACTCAGTCCTTGTGTCCTGGCAACGTAAATCCACTCTGCATGATGGCATCTTTCCTACAGCCATGGACAGGAAGGGACAGCAATGGGGGAATTGAGAAAGATGATAAAGATGTGTGGTGGAGAGTATATTGACTGGCTGCATCACGGCCTGGTATGGAAACACCAATGCCCTTGAACAGAAAATCCTACAAAAGGTAGTGGATATGGCCCAGTCCATCACTAGTAAAGCCCTCCCCACCATTGAGCACATCTACATGACACACTTTCGTAGGAAAGCAGCATCCATCATCAGAGATCCCCACCCTATGTGCTCTTTTCTCACTGTTGTCATCAGGGAGAAGGTACAGGAGCCTCAGGACCCACAAAACCAGGTTCAAGACCAGTTACTACTCCTCAACTATCAGACTCTTAAACAAAAGAGGACAACTGCACTCATCTATTGAGATGTTCCCACAACTACTTTAAGGACTCGTTATCTTGTTATTTCATGCTCTCGTTATTTATTGCTATTTTTTATATTTGCATTTGCGCAGTTTGTTGTCTTCTGCACTCTGGTTGATCTTTCATTGATCCTGTTTACAGTTACCGTTCTATAGATTTGCTGAGTATGCCCGCAAGAAAAAGAATCTGAGGGTTGTATATGGTGACATAGATGTGCTCCGATAATAAATTTACTTTGAATTTGGATGGCGGTACTAATGAAGGAAGAATTTGAAAGTGATGAGAAATGAGAATTGCTCTCTCTGGCGAGACGGTAGCAGAAAGCATCCCGGGTTCAGTTCCCGCCGCTTGTAAGTTCTTCCCGTGTGTGTTTCCTCCGGGTGCTCCGGTTTCGAAGATGTACCGGTTGGTAGGTTAATTGGTCATTTGTAAATTGTCTGTGATTAGGCCAGGGTTAAATCGGCAGTGATGGGCGGCGCGGCTCGAAGGGCCAGAAAGGTCTGTAGTTCAATCTATCAATAATCGATAGATAGATAGATAGATAGATACTCAGAGTGATATTGGGGTTCAGTCTGGCGGGCGTGGGTCCCGCTTGCGAGTGGAGGTGGGGCAGGTGGGGTTTTAGCTGACCTCAATCCGCTTGAGGGACAGTTCAGGAGGCTCTGAGAGGTGAGAGGAGGAGGAGGAGGAGCAATAAACGCTCTCCAGACAAAGAGATAAGCCGTTGTGAGCTGGCGGGGGTAGAGGACGTCTGGCCCTTCCACTCGAGCGGAGCGAAGGTTAGGAGAGGACAGGAGCGGTTCAGCAGCCAGCACTTCCGCTTTGGAGTATGTGAGATGCAGCCACAGGGTGACTGAATTCCATCCAAGATACTTCACTGTGAATGAAACGGCGGCGGCGAACAGCGGAGGCTTTCTTTTTTTTTTGGGGGGGGGGGGGGAACAACCGCGGGATGTGATTGGCCGCCTCTGCTGGCTGGGGTTAATGAATGTGACAGGCGGGAGTGTCAGACACTCATTCAGCCTGACAATACTGAGATATCAAAGCAACAGCCGCACCGACTACACCGACAGCTACTTCCTTTCATTGTCAGGGGGTCATGCCTGCGATCAGCATGGTGTGCACTACAGGCAAGATGATGTGTTACAGGCAACATCACACCAAACATCAATTAAAAGGGGTTTGTTTCTGTTCAGAGATTTCTGCTTATTAAGATTATTCTCCCCCCCCCCCCCCCCCCCGTTAGATGTTACTGCCCCAGTGCCCCGTTATCGCCCTCTGCTTCCCGCCGCCCGGTGCCTTCCTGATGCGGATGGCCCACCTTTGCAGCCGGGTGCACAGCAAGTGAACACAGAAGACCAATTAATCTGATTCCAGTTGACGGCGGGTCCGCATTACCGCGGGGCCCCCTCGCTCCCTCGCTCCGTTCCAAAGAAATCTGCAGACAAGCGGCTGCTCAGAATGGAGGGAGCGCAGCGGGAGACCCCACACACCCGTGCAGTCTGTTTCAGTACCAAGCGGGCAGCTTCCTTGTGAGTGCTGTCACGGTAAAGTGTCCCGGTACCGGCGTTCCGGAGCTCCCCGCGCCCTTCTTCAGGGAGTCTGCGTACGTCCTCCCCGTGGAATGTGTGGGTATTCTCCAAGGGCTCCCGCTTCCAAAGACGGACCGGGTAGGTTAGTTGGTTATTGTGAAGTGTCCTGTCATTAGGTTAGGGTTAATCGGGTTTGCCGGGGGTCGGTGAGGCGGCGTGGCTCGAAGGGCCGGGAGGGCCAACGTCGTGTTGGACCGCTAAATAAAGAAAGAAATACAGAAATCTACCATCATCAAAGATCTCCGCCACCCAGGACATGGCTCTTCTGGTACAGGAGACTCAGGATTTACACCACCAGGTTCAGGAACAGTTATTACCCATCAAACATCAGGCTCCTGAACCAGTGTGGATAACTTCACTCACCCCAACACTGAACTGATTCCACACATCAGGCTCCTGAACCAGTGTGGATAACTTCACCCACCCCAACTCTGAACTGATTCCACACATCAGGCTCCTGAACCAGTGTGGGTAACTTCACTCACCCCAACACTGAACTGATTCCACACGTCAGGCTCCTGAACCAGTGTGGATAACTTCACTCACCTCAACACTGAACTGATTCAACACATCAGGCTCCTGAACCAGTGTGGATAACTTCACTCACCCCAACTCTGAACTGATTCCACACATCAGGCTCCTGAACCAGTGTGGATAACTTCACTCACCTCAACTCTGAACTGATTCCACACGTCAGGCTCCTGAACCAGTGCGGATAACTTCACTCACCTCAACACTGAACTGATTCCACACGTCAGGCTCCTGAACCAGTGCGGATAACTTCACTCACCACAACACTGAACTGATTCCACATGTCAGGCTCCTGAACCAGTGCGGATAACTTCACTCACCCCAACACTGAACTGATTCCACACATCAGGCTCCTGAACCAGTGTGGATAACTTCACTCACCCCAACTCTGAACTGATTCAACACATCAGGCTCCTGAACCAGTGTGGATAACTTCACTCACCCCAACTCTGAACTGATTCCACACGTCAGGCTCCTGAACCAGTGTGGATAACTTCACTCACCCCAACTCTGAACTGATTCAACACATCAGGCTCCTGAACCAGTGTGGATAACTTCACTCCTCATGTTCTCTGGTGGCAAGAACAGGAAGGCAGATTACTATCTGAATGGTGTTGAGTTAGGAAAAGGACAACCAGATCTAGGTGTCCTTGTACATCAGTCACTGAGAGTAAGCATGCAGGTACAGCAGGCAGTGAAGAATGGCATATTGGCCTTCATAACAAGGGGAGTTGAGTATAGGAGTAAAGAGGTCCTTCTGCAATTGTACAGGGCCCTGGTGAGGCCACACCTGGAGTATTGTGTTCAGTTTTGGTCTCCAAATTTGAGGAAGGACATTCTTGCTATTGAGGGAGTGCAGCGTAGGTTCACAAGGTTAATTCCCGGGATGGCGGGACTGTCATATGTTGAAAGATTGGAGCAACTGGGCTTGTAGACACTGGAATTTAGAAGGATGAGAGGGGATCTGATTGAAACATATAAGATTATTAAGGGATTGGACACGCTAGAGGCAGGAAACATGTTCCCGATGTTGGGGGAGTCCAGAACCAGAAGCCACAGTTTAAGAATAAGGGGTAGGCCATTTAGAATGGAGTTGAGGAAAAACTTTTTCACCCAGAGAGTTGTGGATCTATGGAATGCTCTGCCTCAGAAGGCCGTGGAGGCCAATTCTCTGTATGCTTTTGAGAAAGAGTTAGATAGAGCTCTTAAAGATAGCGGAGTCAAGGGATATGGGGAGAAGGCAGGAACGGGGTACTGATTGTGGATGATCAGCCGTGATCACATTGAATGGCGGTGCTGGCTCAAAGGGCAGAATGGCCTACTCCTGCACCTATTGTCTATTGTCTATTGATTTATTTATTTATTAGCACAGTTTGTCTTCTTTTGCTCATTGGCTGTTTGTCAGGTTTTGTCTGTGTGTAGTTTCACATGGATTCTATTGTACCTCTGTTCTACCATGTATGCCTGCAAGAAAATGAAACTCAAGATCGTATTTGGTGACATCTACAAACTTTGATAATACATTTGCTTTGAAGTAATGTGGCAATGCACAAGATGCAGGAGGAGGTCAGCAGTCAGGCAGTACATGAGGTGGGAAGTGGTCAGGGCTGAGACCCTTAACTGGGTGGAACACAGGAAATGTTTCCTTGTCTAATGGGGCGTCCCTCATCTGAAACTTCAACTATTTTCTTTCCATGGATGCTGTCCGAATTGTTGGCTTTTCTGAGATTGAGGTTTTCTGTTTCTATGTTGTGTTGGCTCCGTTTTTTTCTTCTTATTCTAAAAGCCTCGCCTGTTGAACAGTTACCACAATGATGCCGTTGGCAAATCATCCCATAGACCAGCGTTAATGTTCTGCTGACTACCACCATTAAACCAATCCACTTCATCCTATCGGGGACATTCCCTTGGCCACCTTCTCTCCTATTGAAAACAAACTTGGACTCTTCTCTTAAACACAAGATATTCTGCAGACACTGGAAATACTGATGAAGGGTCTCGGCCTGAAACATGGACTCTTTATTCCTCTCCATAGATGCTGCCTGACCTGTTGAGTTCCTCCCGCATTTCCTGTGTGGTTCTCTGTACTTCTTTCTTTCCTAGATCTGGCAAAAAAATGCTGATTGATTCTGCAAGTAGAACAGTCCAGAGTCCAGATGAAGGGTCTCAGGCTGAAACACCAACTGCTGGTTTTGCTCCATAGATTAATGTGACTACTTCACTTAAGCTGCTCATCGATTGTGACAAGTTATTAATAACTGGGACATTGCTATGGTAAGGCTCTTAAATTGTCAAGGGCCTGACCTCAAGTGCTGTCTGTGTGGAGTTTACAGGTTCTCCCCGTGAATGCGTGTGTTTCCTCTGGGTGCTCTGGTTTCCTCCCACATCCCAAATCTATGTGGGTTGGTAGGTTAACTTGCCCCTGTAAATTGTGCCTCGTCTATAGTGTAGTGTAGTGGTTAGTACAACAGTATTGCAGCTGGGGTATCGGAGTCCAGAGCTTAATTCCGCCGCTGCCTTTAAGGAGTCTGTACGTTCTCCCCGTGACCGCGTGGGTTTCCTCCCACAGTCCAAAGACGTACAGTTGGCAGATCAATTCATCATTGTAAGTTGTCCTGTATTATACTAAAGTTAAACAGGTGGGTTGCTGGGCAGTGTGGGTCATTGAGCCAGAAGGGCCTGTTCTGCACTGTATCTCCACATAAAATAATAACCATATAACCAGACAGTATAACCATATAATGGCGGAGAGGAAGAAGCTGTTCCCTAACCACTGAGTGTGTGTCTTTGGGCTCCTGTCCCTCCTCCCGGATGGTAGCAATGAGAAGAAGGCATGTCCTGGGTGCCACTGTAAATTGCCCCAGGTTTGCAGGTGAGGGGCAGAATCTGGGGACAGTTGATGAGAATGGGGGGTATAAAAAAGCAGGATTAATGTAGGATTGTTGTGAATGGGTGTTGTGGGTCAGCACAGACTCAATGGGCCAAAGAGCCTGGTTCCATGCTGTATCTCTCTATGACTCTAACAGTCATGAAGACCAGAGGGTACTGTAGATGCTGCAAATCTGAGGTAAAGACAGAAGCTGAGGGAAAATTCAGTGGGTCAGGCAGCAACTGTGGAAGGAGGAGCAATTAATATTTCGAGTTTGCAACTTCCCTCAAACCTGGAAAGAAAGGAGTTCAAGTCTTCCTTCAACTGGTGAAGAGGTGGCTGAGGGGCGTATAGATCAAAGCAAATATCTTTCACAGGATCAACTGGAATGGCTTAATGGGTGGGGCTAGCAGCTGAGTGGCTGTGTCTCTACCAAAGGAGGTGTAAGGCACTCCTTCCCTCCACTAACCTGCAGGTCACCCTTGGGTAAGGTGTAGCACCTGCTTAGACCCTGATCAGGGTCATGTGAAGCCATGGGAGCAGGTGGAGGATGGTCGTATGAGCAGCCGATGCAGATCACAAGTCCTGGTTATGTGACCACTGACACCAGGCAGACAATCTCTGAAGAGTATTATTAATGGCTGGGGTTACCCATTTAGTAAAGACACTGCCCAGAAGAAGGCAGTGGCAAACCGCTTCTGTAGAAAAATTTGGCAAGAACAATCATGGTCATGGAAAGTCTGTGACTGCCCATGTCATATGACACAGCACATATTGGACGTATGAACAGAACATTAACACTGGTCAATGGGATGATTTGCCAATGGCACCATTGTGGTAACTGCCCAGCAGGCGAGACTGTTAGAATAAAAAGAAAAAAAGACCTGAGCCAACACAACATAGAAACAGAGAACTCCAAACTTGGAAGAGTCAACAATTCAGGCAGCTTCTGTGGAAGGGAACCTGCTCTGATGACCAAACTCGAATAACAATGACTGGATAAAAGTTCAAAGATCAAATCCAAAGTACAAGGTACATAAACGTCTCACCATAATTCATTTTCCTGTGGGCATACTCAGCAGAACAGAAACTACAACAGGATCAATGAAAGATCAACCAGAGTGCAGAAGACAACAAACTGTGCAAATGCAAATATAAATTAATAGCAATAAATAACAAGAACATGAGATAAGGAGACCTTAAATTGACATCTTTGGTTGAGGGAACATCTCAATGATGGGGCAAGTTTGCTAAAGAGCCTGATGGTTGAGGGGTAGTAACTGTTCTTAATTGGTGGTGCGAGTCCTGAGGCTCTTGTACCTTCTACCTGATAGCAGCAGCGAGAAAAGAGCACGGCCTGGGTGTTGAGGATCTTTAATGATGGATACAGCTTTCCTACAACACTGTTTCATGTAGATATGCTCAGTGGTTGGGAAGGCTTTACCCGTGATGGACTGGGCTGTATCCACTACTTTTTGTAGGATTTTCCATTCAAGGACATTGATGTTCCCATACCAGGCCATGATGCAACCAGTCAGTATACTCTCCAATACACATTTATAAAAGTTTGTCAATGTTTTATGTGTCATGCCAAATCTCCACAGACTCCTAAGGAAGTAGAAACACTGTTGTGCTTTCTTTGTAATTGCACTTGCGTGTTGAGCCCAGGACAGGTTCTCAGAATAATAACACTGAGGAAATTAAAGTTGCTGACACTCTCCACCTCTGATTCCCTCACTGGCGACTGCCTCATTGACCTCTAGTTTCCTCTTCTGTAGTCAAAAATCAGCTCCTTGGTCTTGGTGACATTGAGTAGGAGGTTTTTGTTGTGGCACCAATCAGCCAGATTTTCAATCTCCCTTCTATATGCTGATTCATCTCCATCTTTGATTTGGCCTACAACAGTGGTGTCAGTAAACTTGGATATGGTGTTGGAGCTGTGCTTGGCCACGCAGTCATAGGTGTAAAGTGAGTGGAACAGGAGGCTAAGCACACAGCCCTGTGGTGCACCTGTGCTGATGGAGATCGTGGAGGAGACGTTGTTACCAATTTGAACTAACTGGAATCTGTAAGTGAGGAAATCAAAGATCCAATTGAACAAGGAGGTACTGAGGCCAAGGTCTTGAAGCTTATTGATTAGTTTTGAGGGGATGATGGTATTGAATGCTGAGCTGTTGTTGATAAAGAGCATCCTGATGTATGCATCTTTGCTGTCCAGATTTTTTAGGTTGAGTGAAGAGCCAATGAGATTCATCTGCTCTGGATTTGTTGGACTGGTAGGCAAATTGGAGTGGATCCAAGTCACCTCTCAGGCAGGAGCTGGTATGTCTCATCACCAACCTCTCAAAACACTTCATCTCTGCGGATGTAAGTGTTACTGGACGATAGTCCTGGAGTCAACATGACACGAAAACCTAATCGCTCAGGTAACATCAGTGGAAACAGAAGAAGGTCACGTTTCAGATGAGGGACCCTGCAACGGAGCTGAGGGCATTCCAATTGTTCCATCCATCACCCTCCCCCAGATATTAGTCATGTTGGTTGGACAATAACTTCAGGGCGACACCCTCAATTTCTTCAAGTTACAAGCGTCACCAGGTAACAAGTGGACAAGAGGAACCCTGTCACTGGTGGGGTGATGGTGACCGAGGGCAGATGTGCATAAAATGGAAGAGATGTTGGTGAGGGCAGTGTTGATGGTGGAGGAAGGAAAGCCCCTTTCCTTGAAGAAGAAGGGTTGTGTAACAGCCTTTGACCCAGTCCCAATGTTATCACAACAGATAAACAGCAACGTTCAATGGAACTGAGACCTAAAAAAATGCTTATAACTAAACAGATTCTGCAGATACTGGAAATCCAGGGCAACACACACAAACACGAGGAAATCTGCAGATGCTGGAAATTCAAGCAACACACACAAAATGCTGGTGGAATGAAGCAGGCCAGGCAACATCTATAGGAAGAAGTACAGTCGACATTTTGGGCCGAGACCCAACACACACACAATGTTGGAGGAACTCAGCAGGCCAGGCAGCATCTATGGAAATAAATAAGCAGTTATGTTTCAGGCCGAGCCCCTTTTTGTCAGGACTGGAGTGGAAAGCGGAAGATGGGGAGATGGGAAGGAGTACAAGCTGGCAGGTGATAGGTGAAACCAGGTGAGCGGGGAAGGCGGGTGAGATTGGGGGTAATGAAGCGAGAAGCTGGGAAGTGATAGGTGGGAAAGGTAAAGGGCTGGGGAAGAGGTCTGATAGGAGAGGAGAGTGAACCATGGGAGCAAAGGGAAGGAGGAAGGAGCTGATCGGTAGGTGCGGAGAAGAGAAAGAGTGAGTGGAGGACCAGAACAGGGAATGGAAAGAAGAGAGAAGGAGCAGTGGGGAAAATGACCAGAAATTCAAGTAATTGATGACACCAGGACATCAGGTTGGAGGCTACCCAGATGGAATATCTTCAAGGTGGTCGTGGAGGGAATGGACTGAGATATTGGAATGGGGAGTCAAATTGAAGGGAGTGGCACTGGGAAATATTGCCTTTCTATGGAGGTAGAGGAGCTTGACAAAGCGGTCCCCCAATTTACGTACAACTTCAGCAGAATAGAGGAACTACACTCCACGGGGATGTTTAATATGTCACCAGAAAGTAGCAAATGTACTGGTGTACTGTGCAGAGCGTTCTGACAGATATGAGGGCTGAGATAAACAGGATCGAAAAAAGCTGCCGAGGATTGTAGACACAGCCAGCTCTGTCACGGGCACCAGCCTCCGCAACAACAAACTTCACAGATATGAAACCTGATTCTGATTCTGATTCACGATCCAGAATATCTTCAATACGGTCGGTAAACAGATAAGCCTTTGATTAAATTGGCAGAAGTTTCAGTGAAGTTTGGATAGCTTATTTAACAAGTTGTAGAAGAGATGCAGTCAGAGATATTAACTGATGTTAAGTCATTTATCTGTCTTTGTAGGAGTTAACTTTATTGCCAGAAATTAGCCCAATAATTTAATCATTATGCTTCCATATCAAACAAGATCACACAATCAGCAATCACGAAAAAAACAGTCCATTTTATGTTACTAACAGTGAATAGGGGTTAAGTATTGGTTTGAATTGACTTTATTTCTTACATCCTTCACATACATGAGGAGTAAAAATCTTTACATTGCATGCAAGTATGCAATGTGCAAAGTGCAATTTATAGTAATTTGTAAGACAGTATGTTCAACAGGACAGTCAATGTGAGTTAATCAGTCTGATGGCCTGGTGGAAGAAGCTGTCCCGGAGCCTGTTGGTCCTGGCTTTTATGCTGTGGTACCATTTCCTGGATGGTAACAGCTGGAACAGTTTGTGTTTGGGGTGGCTCGGGTCCCCAATGATCCTTCGGACTCTTTTTATGCACCTGTCTCTGTAAATGTCCTGAATAGTGGGAAGTTCACACCTACAGATGTGCTGGGCTGTCCGCACCACTCTCTGCAGAGTCCTGCGATTAAGGGAGGTACGGTTCCCAGACCAGGCAGTGATGCAGCCAGTCAGGATGCTCTCAATTGTGCCCCTGTAGAAAGTCCTTAGGATTTGGGGACTCGTGCCAAACTTCTTCAACTGTCTGAGGTGAAAGAGGCAGTGTTATTCTCTTTTCGCCACACAGCTGGTGTGTACAGACCACGTGAGGTCCTCAGTGACGTGGATGCCGAGAAACTTAAAGCTGTTTACCCTCTCCATCCCAGATCCATTGATGTCAATAGGGGTTAGGCCATCTCCATTCCTCCTGTAATCACAACCAGCTCCTTTGTTTTTGCGCCATTGAGGGAGAGGTTGTTTTCTTGACACCACTATGTCAGGGTGATGACTTCCTCTCTGTAGGCCACCTCGTTATTGTTTGAGATTAGGCCAATCAATGTAGTATCGTCAGCAAATTTAATTAGCAGATTAGAGCTGTGGGTGGCGACACAGGGAGTAAAGGAGGGGACTTAGTACACAGCCCTGAGGGGCACCTGCGTTGAGGGTCAGAGGAGCGGAGGTGAGGGAGCCCACTCTTACCACCTGCCGGCAATCTGACAAGAAGTCCAGGATCCAACTGCACAAGGCAGGGTGAAGGCCAAGGTCTCTGAGCTTCTTGTCGAGACTGGAGGAAATTATGGTGTTGAATGCTGAACTGTAGTCCTAGAACAGCATTCTCACATAAGCATCCTTCTTCTCCAGATGTGTAGGGACGGTGTATAGAGCTGTAGAGTGGAGTTATTACTACAGAGGAAATCACAAGGTACATTTGAACATCAAATTCTCCAACTTCCGGTAATTTCCTCCCTCTCCCTTCCCCCATCCCACTTTCACTCTGTCTCCTCTTCTAGCTGTCTATCACCTTTCTCATGATTCTGCCTTCTTCTACTACCCATAGTGCTTTCCCCTTAGATTCCTTCTTCACCTCTCCTGCCTATCCCCTCCCTGCCTCCCCTCCCCCACCCCTTGATCTTTCCTCTGATTGGTTTTCCACCCTCCACCCACCTTCTTTATGGGGCCCCTGCCCCCTCCTTCTTCAGTCCTGACGAAGGGTCTCGGCCTGAAATGTTGACTGCTCATTTCAACGGATGCTGCCCGACCTGCTGAGTTCATCCAGCGTGTTTGTACGTGTTAATTTGACCACAGCATCTGCAGTGTACTTTGTGTTTATAAGGTACATTCTGTTGGTTAAGTCTCTTCCAATGACTGATACATGACTAACCTGAGAATGATACACTACTACACCAATGTGACAATGATAACTACACTAATGTCACAATGAAACACTACTACATTAATATCACAATGATACACTACTACACTAACATGGCAATGATACTCCACTGCACAAATGTGATCATTTGGCAATATAATGGAATACTTTGTCTGAGATCCATCTACGTTTTTGGGTTGTAAACGAAAGCAAAGTAATGTGCGGCAATTATTGATTCATATCTCTACAGGTTGGGCATCATCTGTGGAGCGAGAAAAAGAGTTAATGTTTCACCACGATTTGTGACTTCCAGTTGGTTGTAAACCTCCTCTCACAATAGTTTAATGTTTGTGTATGTTTATTAAGCATTCTCACTCAATGTCAGCAAGATCAAGGAGCTGATTATTGATTTCAGGAAAAGGAAACTAAAGGTCCATGAGCCAGTCCTCATTGGGGGTATTATCAAGAAAACATGGTACCACCTCTACTCCCTTCAGAGTCTGCATGATATCTAAAGCTCTGATAAACTTCTGTAGAAGTGTGGTGGAGAGTATCTTGACTGGCCGCATCACAGCCTGTTATGGAAACATCAATATTCTTGAATGGAAAATTCTTCAAACAAAAGTAGTGGATTCGACCCAGTCTATCATGGGTAAAGCCCTCCCCACCATTGAGCACATCTACATCATACACAGTCACAGGAAAGCAGTGTCCATCATCAGGGACTCCCCGCCACCCAGGCCATGCTCTCTTTTCGCTGCTGCCATCAGGAAGTAGGTAGCAGAGCCTCAGGAATCACAGCACCAGGTTCAGGAGCAGTTATTACCCCTCAACACATCAGGCTCTCGAACCAGCGGGAAAAACTTCACTCAACTTCACTTGCTCCATCGTTGAAGTGTTCCCATAGCCACTGAATTCATTTTCAAGAACTCTTCAGCTCACATTCTGGATATTTGTTACTTATTTATTTATTATCATTATTTCTTTCTTTTTGTATTTGCTCAGTTTGTTGTCTTCTGCACTCTGGTTGAGTGACCAAGTTTATGTGGTCTTTCATTGATTCTAATGCGGTTATTATTCAATGAATTTACAGAGTATGCCCACAGGAAAATGAATCTCAGGGTTGTATATAGTGATATATATGTATTTTGACAATATTTACTTTGAACTTTGAACTTCTCAGCATTCCGCAGATGAATGTACAAACACGCACGCGTGCACGCAATCCAGCTTGTCTTTCACCGAGCAAACACTGGAGAGCAGCACTTCGGGGGGGGGGCAGCCCCCAACCCAGCACTCATGTCAGGGTAGACCCATCTCCCCTCTGGCACTGCTGAAACAAGGAAGAGGGCTGGCTGCAAGGAACGGTGCTGCGTGCGGGAGTCTGTTTCCACATGGGCCTGTGGAAAACATTCCAGCAAGAAGACACAATCTTTCTTTAGAAAAGCGGAGAAAAGTGAATTAAATGAATGGCTTTAAGAGGGCAGCAGAGGTCCAGATTCTGAGCACGTCAGGGAGCTGGAACTGGGAAGGGAAGGAAGTGCGATTGTTTAGGCCTTCTGTGTCATACGAGGGAGAAGAAGAGGCCCTGCTTCGTATGAGGTTCGTGATTATTTTAGCTGGCATGTTCCCATCGATCACGTGACCAGAACGACCTTACGTTGAACAGCTGAGATGGTTCTGTCTGAAACTTTCCCTTCCTGGAGTTTGGAGAGATGAAGCTGTTTTCTTGTGGCCGTGTTAGAAGGTTCTGAATGAGAGGAGAGAGATTATTCTGAAAGTTAAAAATTCAACACCTCTCTTGGTTTCTAAAAATTCTTACCCGGCTGTCTTCTTAGAAATGTCAGTCAATGTTGGTGTGATCTGATTTATTTACATGGCAAATTAGGCCCTTCCGGCCCAATGAGTTGCTCAGAGATCCCCTGATTTAACCCTAACCTAACTGCAGGACAGTTTACAATGACCAATTAACCTACCCAGTTCTCTGGGGAGCATGTAGAGATTCTTTTCCAGGAGTGAACTCTGAATTCTGACACCCTGAGGTGTAATAGTGTTGAGAAGAGATAGTATCAAATGTATTAGGTGGTGGGGTAGAGATACATCTCTACCAAAGGAGGTGTAAGGTTCTCCTTCCCTCCATTAGTCTGCACGTCACCCTTGGGCAAGGTGTAGCACCTGCTTGGCCCCCCAAACAGGGAGCAGGTGGTGGATGGTCGTATGAGCAGCCGGTGCACATCACAAGTCCTGGTGACGTGACCACTGACACCAGGCAGACAATCTCTGAAGAGTACTGATAATGGCTGGGGTCACCCGTCTTGTAAAGACACTGCCCAGAAGAGGGTAATGGCAAACCACTTCTGTAGAAAAATTTGTCAAGGACAATCATGGTCAAAGACCATGATTGCCCACATCATACGACGTGGCTCATAATGATGATGTCATACGGCATGGTACATAATGATGATGAATATAAATGGAACAAGATCAATGAGGTGCAGGAACAGAGGAAACTGCTAGATACATCAGTAAATCTGTGATGCTGTGTGGTTAATTTAAGGTTGCTGAAGAAGGCACACAGAAGCCTTGACTTTATAAATAGAGCCAGAGAGCACAAAGGCAAGGAAGTTGTGCTGAAACTTTTATAAATCACTGGAAAGGCCTCAGCTGGGGGATTGTGTCGAATCCTGCTCACCGCACTGAGGAAGGATGTCAAGGCCTTGAGAAAGGTGTAGAGGGGATTTACTGGAATCATGCAGAGAAACTGGTCTTCCTGCCCAAGCACAGAATATAGAACATAGAAAAGTACAGGCCTTTCAGCCCATGATGTTGTACCGGCCTTTTAACCCACTTTACGATCAACCTAACCCCTTCTCTCCCACAGAGTCATCCATTCTTCTATCATCCATGTGCCTATCTATGAGTCTCTTAAATGTCCTCGATCTATCTGCTTCTACCACTCCCTACCACTGGCAGTACGTTCCACATACCCACAATGCTCAGTGTAAAAACCTACCTCTGACATACCCCACTACATCTTCCTCCAATCGCCTTAAAACTATGTCCCTCTCATGTTAGCCATTTAAAAAATATATTTTATTTATTGACATGCAGGGCAGAATAGGCCCTTCCAGCCCTTTGAGCCTCACCACCCAGTAACTCCGGATTTAACCCTAGCCTAATCACGGGACAATTTACAATGACCAATTAGCCTACTAACCGTGGGACTGTTTGGACTGTGGGAGGAAACCAGAGCACCCGGAGGAAACCCATGCGGTCACGGGGAGAGCGTGCAAACTCCTTACAGGCAGCGATGGGAATTAAACCTTCGTCAGCTGCACTGTAAAACATTGTGCTAACGTGCTGCTTCATGGTAGCGCCCTGGTGTCCCTCTTTTTACTGCATGCCAATGTGTGGCACTTATTACTGATTCATGTCTGCCCTCTGCTTGCCCACTCTGTACTTGTTATGAAAGAACTTACCTATGACATCCACCCCTGTTCTATCCTCAATCACCTTAAAATTATGCCATCTTGTGTAGCATTTCTGCCCCGGGGAAAAGGCTCCTGCATCCTCTCTATCTATGCCTTGTATCCTCCTATTCACCTCAATAAACTCGTCTCTCATTTCCCCTCGTGGTGATCCCCTTCGACTTTGCAAACTTTACTCACCATTCCCCCTGTTACCCTTTCCTACTGAGTGAAATCACTTATTTCTGGCATCAAACTTGGAAATGTCAACAAGGAGCAGACAAGTGTGCAACAAGGGGACACCACTGTAACATTGCAGTTAGCGCGACACCATTACAGCTCGGGGCACCGGAGTTTGCTATTCAACTCCAGCGTCCTCTGTAAGCAAGATTGTATGTTCAATTTACGATGACCTACTAACCGGAACGTCTTTGAAGTGTGGGAGGAAACTGCAGCGCCCAGAGGAAACCCACGCGGTTACGGGGAGGATGTACAGCGCTAGGATTGAATTCCTAGTGCTGGTGCTGTAATAGTGTTAACGTGCCACCCCCCACCCAATGTTTTCTCTGTTTTTGTAAGTGTGTGTGTGTGTGAGAGTACTTAAAACTGAAAAGTCAAGAAATGCGCAGGAAATAAGGAATATGTGGCAACTGACTCAAATAATAATGAGATGCTTTCTGTCTCAGTTGTGGAAATGTCTGACGTTCAGGGCTGATAAACAACGGCAGAGCCTGGTGCCGCTGGTCGAGCTGCTTTACAGTGGATTGTCACCTTGTCGTGGTGGAGAGGCTGGTGGGTTCCAGAGATCCGGAGATCAATGCTGCCTGGAGTTTAGCTTTTGGTAAGATTATTATGGAGATTCAGCCAACACCTCCATGGTGGAGCTGGTCAGAGGTGATGACACATCACACAACGGTGAAGACGGAGGAAGGCCGCAGCAGTGAAGGGTCTTGCGTTCCACGCCACTGGACCCCGACCCTGATCTGTCAAGGACTGTGTGGTGGCTGCCCGTGCATCAGCCTCCTCCCGTTCAGCAAAGTCACACGTGGGTGTCCTCCATTAAGGGAGCAGCCACTTGGAAGAACATCACGATCGACTCGTGTGATGATGAGGGAGAGAGAAGGGCTGCCTCAGGCTCGATCCGGACCTCTGATACCGCTTCTGCAGAGTTTGCACATCCTCCCTGCGTGGGTTCCTGCAGGAGCTGCAGCCTCCTCATGCGTCTCAGCAAAGGTGGAGTAACTGGCTATTGTGACTTGACGCTAGCGTGTAGGTATGTGTTCATTGAGCTTAGCATGACGGAAGATGTTTCAAGGAAAGTTAGTGAACCAGCACCAACTTGATGGCCCACGATGGCTGCCTTCTGTCTCATAAAGAAATATGGAAAATGGCGAAAAGCCTTTCAGCTCTTCCACATTCACAGCTTAAGTGTGGAAGCACTTATAAAAAAGCAATGTATTCCGAGACCAATGGAGGAAATTCAGTTGCCCTTGTAAACACCATCCTCTAAAAGGACCACAACCTTGTCATTGGGTTTGGAGGCTTGTGTGTCTTAAAGATCCAGAGTGTTATGTTGGCTGGAGTCAGGGCTTTATGCTTTGGCTCGTGGTAGGGTCACCCATGCCAAACAGGTCAAAGAGTAAAGGCCAGATTAAGAGAGGTCCACCGGTTCTCCAGGGTCAGGGGTTCAGCTCAGGGCTAACAACCCTGACTGGTCAAACAAAACTGTTATGGAGACAGCAATGAAGAATCCTTCTACATCTGAGCTTGATGGTATTCCTGAGTCTCCACCCGGGACTTGCAGTGGTGAAAACCAAGAGGAAGCTACTGGCATGATGAAAGAATCCCTGAACGCTGCCAAGACGAAACACCTCACTGCTGCCCGAAACGCCAGTGGTGTAACAGGCAGTAAGGTCAGTGAGTTGTAAACCTATAGGCACTGGGACACCACAACCAATGCCAAATCTAACTTTCCTTAGCTTGAGCCACCATTTTTGCTGGGCATTGTTTCTACCAGTTGGTTTAAAACCACAGGTGCTGACTTTTCTTCCATCCGCTGATGAAGAGACACCACTTGGCAGCGTAGTGGTTCAAGCGCCAACGAACCAGTTCCAATCCCCACTGCTGCCTGAAAGGAGTTTGTATGTTCTCCCTGTGACCACATGAGTTTCCACCGGGAGCACCAACCTCCTCACACATTCCCAGAGGTGTATAGTACGCAGGTTGTGGGCATTTGAGGTTGGCGCTGGTAGTGGGTGACACGTGGGCTGTCCCAAGCACGTCCTCAATCTGTGTTGGTCATCGATGCAGAACAAGTTTCAATGTATGTGTCAATGATGTGACAAATTAGACACATCTGGCACGTCACCTGGCAGAGATATCTCTTCGATTATTGTTCTTGGGCCTTGACAGAAGAAAATGACACCCTGGCACTGGTCACAACTGGTCCCATTTGGTTGTTCTGTTGTTTAAAGCATCTAAGCAAAGTCAGCTAAGAAAATGCAGCTTTAAAATCACCAAATAGTTCTGTGGTCTACAACGGCAACAACGCTTTGCGAATGATTGTCACTACGCTTACATTGTGCCCAACATATCGATGCACTTACAAAGAAGACAACAAAGGTTATATTTCATTAGAAATGTGAGGAGAGTTGATATGTCGCCAAAGACTCTCGCAAATTTCCACAAAAGGGGATAACTACACTCACTTGCCCCATCATTGAACTATTCCCACAACCGATAATCTCACTTTAAGGAATCTTTATCTCATGATCTCATAATTTATTGCTATTTATTTATATTTGCATTTACACAGTTTGTTGTCTTCTGCACTCTGGCTGATCTTTCATTGATCCTGTTACAGTTACTGTTCTATAGATTTGCAGAGTATGCCCACAGGAAAATGAATCTCAGGGTTGTATATAGTGACATATATGTACTCTGATAATAAAATTTACTTTGAATTGTGAACTTTGGAGTGCATTCTAACTGATTACATCACTGTCTGCACAGGGTCGGAAAAAGTTGGAGAGTTGTAAACTCAGCCAGCTCCACCGTGGGCACTCGCCTCGCCAGCATCCAGGACATCGTCAATAGGCGATGCCTCATAAAGGCAGCATCCATCATTAAGCACCTCCCCCCCCCCATTGCCCAGGACATGCCCTCTTCTCATTGCTACCATCAGGGAGGAGATACAGAAGCCTGAAGACAAACACTCAGCGGTTCAGGAACAGCTTCTTCCCCTCTGCCATCAGATTTCTGAATGGACATTGAACCCATGAACACGATCTCGTTACTTTTTTCTCTTCCTTTTTCATTTTTTGCTCTCTTTTGGCCCTACTTATTTAATTCAATTATAGATCTTTCTTACTGTGATTTACAGCTTTTATTATGTATGGCAGTGTACTGCTGTTGCAAAAGAACACAGTTCATGACACGCCAGTGATGTTAAACCTGATTCTGATTCTGAACAAGATATTTTTACAAGACTTTACCAATCTCTACTTCTCAATGTAACTTTTGTTGCAGGGAAATTGTCACTGAACAAGATAGTCACGTTTCCTGTAAAAGACAATGATATTAAGACTCAGACAAACCAGGAGAACCTGCCGCTTTGTAAGAAAAGGCCATGACTCCCGTGATAAAGGCTTAAGTACAGGACTGCTCAGTTAATAACAGGTTGCATGAGCTCCCTGCTCTTATGGCCATTTGATGTGAAGCTCTCAATGCACACTTCCAGCTGTGACTCAATAGAGAAGGGGTTGGTGCCTCTCAAATTCGGAGATGATTCGTGAATCAACCTACAAAGTGCCAACAGGTGAGAGAGAGAGGGAGTGTGTGTACGCACGTGCATGTGTGAGTGTGTGCGCATGCGCACATGTGTGTGTGAGTGTGTGTGTATGTGTGTGAGTGAGTATGCGCGTGCCTGTATGTGAGTGTGTGTGTATGTGTGAGAGAGAGTGTGTGTAGGTGTGCCTCTGTATGCATGTGTGTGTTTCTGTGTCTGTGTTTGTGTGGACCCTCCATGAGGACCTCAACCTTGTCGTAGGGTTTGGAGGCTTGCTTGCCTCAATGACCCAGAGAGCTATGTTAGCTGGAGTCAGGGTTTATACTTTGGCTCTTGGTGGGGTCACCCATGCCAAACAGGTCAAAGGGTAGAGGCCAGACTGAGAGAGGTCCTCTAGTCTCCACACTCAGGGGTTCAGCTCAGGGCTATCAACCCTGACTGCTCAAACAAAGTCAAACCAATGAAGAAAGCTTCTACATCTGAACGGGCGGTATTCCCAAGTTTCCACCCGGGTTCAGCTCAGGGCTAACAACCCCGACTGGTCAAACAAAACTATTACTGAAACAGCAATGATGAATCCTTCCAGCCCTCAAGGCACGCCAGCCAGCAACCCACCGATTTAACTGTAGCCTAATCAGGGATGATTTACAATGACCAATTAACCTACTAACTGGTAGATCTTTGGACAGTGGGAGGAAACCCATTCATTCATGGGGAGAACGTACAAACTCCTCACAGAGGACGCTGGGATTGAACTCCGAACTCTGACACTCCAAACTGTAATGGCGTCACCCTACCGAATCGCCCTACCTATCTGAGTGTGATGGTATTCCTGAGTCTCCATCTGGGATGGAGATTTGCATGTCTGACAGCAGTGAAAACCGAGAGGAAGCTACTGACAGGATGAAGCAAACCGTGAACACCGACAGAGATGGAGGACCTTCATTGCTGCCCTAAATGCCAGCGGTGTAACGGGGAGTAAGTAAGTTTGTGTGTGTTTGTTTCAGGGCACAATCTTGTACTGCGCATGCATTTAGCTCTGTGAGGGGAGTGTGAGTGACAAGTTGGGCAGCCCACTCTGACAGCGGCAGAGAGTGGATGTATATGAACCTGTGTGTGCATGAGGTGTTGAAGTGTCTACATGAATGTGTAGAAAATAAACACAAGAGGTTCTACAGAGGCTGGACTCAGGCCTCCTGGCCCAAAACGTCGACTGTTTACTCGTTTCCAGAGGTGCTGCCTGGGCTGCTGAGTTCCTGCAGTATATGCAGTGAACTGAGGGATATGGACTATGCGTAGGCGGAAGGAATTTGGTATAATTAGTCTAATTATTTTGGCTCAGATGGATACTCTGGAGCTGTTCTGTTCTACATGAGTGGGGTTGTGTAAGATTACGCGAGGATGTGCGTGTGAGAGAGTGTACGAATCGGTCGGTATTGTGAGGGAGTGTGTGCGCCGTCCGCTCAGTCTCCCCACCCCCTGCAGAATCTGAACCTGATGCAGACCTCTGTTTCTTTTTTTGAAGACTCTGTGAGAAAAAGACTGGCAGGAAGCCAGGTCAGGAGCTTTACAATAACACAGGCCTCTGCCGAGAGCTCTGGCTCGGCCGAGATAAAGGGCCGGAGTCAGGGCTGAAACAGCGGCTGTGAACATGAGGAGGTCAGGGTTCAAGGGCTGGCCCTCAGTATTGGATATAGTTTTACATTTGCAGCCAGGTTCAACACGCAGTGGCCGTGTTATTACCTACCTGCTGTGCTCAGTGAAGTGGCCACTGCGTGTATGTTTATGTCTTCTGTTGCTGCAGCCCATTCTCTTCAAGGTTCAAGGTGTGCTGTGCTCAGAGATGCTCTTGTAACACGTTGTTATTGAGTTCCTGTCAGCTTGAACAATCTGGCCATTCTCCTCTGACCTCTCTCATTAACAAGGTGTTTTACTTAGTTAGAAACACAGTGCGGAATCATCCCTTCCAGCCCACAAGGCACGCCAGCCAGCAACCCACCGATTTAACCGTAGCCTAATCAGGGACGATTTACAGTGACCAATTAACTGGTAGATCTTTGGACAGTGGGAGGAAACCGGAGCACCCGGAGGAAACCCATTCATTCATGGGGAGAACGTACAAATTCCTCACAGAGGATGCTGGGATTGAACTCCGAACTCTGACACCTCAAACTGTAATGGCATCGCCCTACTGAAGCACCCTGTGTGTTTCTGCTCAGAGAACTGCCGCTCACTGGGTGCTTTGTTGTTTTTCACACCATTCCCTATAAACTCTAGAGACTGTTGTATGCGAAAATCCCAAGAGATCAGCAGTTTCTGAGATACTCAAACCACCCCATCTGGCACCAACAATCACTTCATGTTCAAAGTCACTTAGATCACATTTCTCCCCCATTCTGATTTTTCGTCTGAACAATAACTGAACCTCTTGACCATGTCTACATGCTTTTATGCATTGAGTTGCTGCCACATGATTGGCTGATTAGTTATTTGCATTAATGAATAGGCGTACAGGTGTAATTCTATACAATCTCCAAATGACTTGACCTTCCCTTTTTCTCTACCACTCATTAAAGGTGTTGACCGAGCATCTGGCTTCCCAGAGACACATTATATCTTCCAAGCAAGATTACTCAGTTTCATCCAAACTGCGGCCTCTTCTCAAGATTTAAGATGCAAGATTATTTATCACATGTACTTTGAAACATCCTTTGCATTAACAATCAACACACCCGAGCATGTGCTAGGGGCAGCCTGCAAACATCACCACACATTCCACCGCCAACATAGGCAAGCCCACAATGCCCAGTGGAACACAACAAACAACAAAACAACGACAACAACAACAACAACTGCAAAACAAGCCCCGTTCATCCCTTTAGTCAAACACAAATGCGGTCCTCTAACTCAAGGACAGGCCTTGGATTAGTCCCTTGGCCTCTAACGGACTTGGATTCAGACTATACTCTATCACCAATGCCCTCGTCCTTGTCTTGTACCCCTAAACATACCCGTTCCGGTCTTGGCCAGCCTCCTTCATGCTCACAAAGTGATGGAGAGACACTGCAAAGGAAGCCGGCATTTGATCTGCTGATGTCCTGATGAGGAATCTTGGCTTGAAACATCAACTGTTGGTTCATGTATTGAGATGCAACACGGGATGGGCCCTTCAAGCCGCGCGGACTGGCTGAAGGAGATTTTCTAAACACACGAGATGCTGGAGATCCGAAGCAACACACACAAAATGCAGGTCAGGCAGCTTCTATGGAGAAGAACAAACAGTTGACGCTTCAGGCCGAAACCCTTCTTCAGGACTGGAAAGGAAGAGGTAAGAAGCCAGAATAAAGTTTGAAGTAAATTTATTATCAATGTGCATATGTGTCACCATAAACAACCCTGAGATTCATTTTCTTGTGGGGATATACAATAAATACAAGAAACACATTAGAATCAATGAAAGATCACACCCAACAGGACGAACAAACAACAAATGTGCAAAACTATGCAAATAAATAGGAAAAAAAAATAATTAAGTAATAAATATCGAGAACCTGAGTTGAAGATTTCTTGAAAGCGAATCCATTGGTTGTGGGAACAGTTAAGTGATGGGGCGAGTGAAGTTATCCCCTCTGGTTCAAGAACCTGATGGTTGAGGTATAATGATGTTCCTAAACCTGGTGCTGAGATTCCTGAGGCTCCTGTACCTTCTTCCTGATGACAGCAGTGAGAAGAGAGCACGACCTGGGTGATGGGGGTCCTTGATGATGGATGCTGCTTTCTTGCGATAAAGATCAGATTAGATGAGCTCAATGGTGGGGAGGGCTTTATCCGTGATGGACTGGGCTGTATCCACTACTTTTTGTAGTACAGATGATTGGGGGGGGGGGGGGGCGGGGGAAGGGAAGGAGTACAAGCTAGCAGGTGATTGGTGATACCAGGTGAAGGGGGAGGGAGATGATGTGAGAACCCAGGGGGTGATTGGTGATACCAGGTGAAGGGGGAGGGAGATGATGTGAGAATCCAGGGGGTGATTGGTGATACCAGGTGAAGGGGGAGGGAGATGATGTGAGAACCCAGGGGGTGATTGGTTATACCAGGTGAAGGGGGAGGGAGATGATGTGAGAAGCCAGGAGGTGATTGGTTATACCAGGTGAAGGGGGAGGGAGATGATGTGAGAAGCCAGGAGGTGATTGGTTATACCAGGTGAAGGGGAGGGAGATGATGTGAGAACCCAGGGGGTGATTGGTTATACCAGGTGAAGGGGGAGGGAGAGGATGTGAGAAGCCAGGAGGTGATTGGTTATACCAGGCAAAGGGGGAGGGAGAGGATGTGAGAAGCCAGGAGGTGATAGGAGGAAGTGGTTAAAGACTGAAAGAGGAATCTGACAGTGGACCATAGATGAAAAGGAAGGAGGAGGGGTACCAGAGGGAGATGATTATCAGAAGCAGGTTTAATATCACCAGCATATGTCATAAAATTTGTTGTTATGTGTCAGCAGTACATTGCAATACATGATATAAAAAACTTCAATTACAGTAAGAAGTTTATAATAAATTATAAATTAAATAAATAGGTCAAAAAAAAGGGGAAAGCAGTGAGATAGTGTTCATGGGTTCATTGCCCATTCAGAAATCGGATGGCAGAGGGGAAGAAGCTGTTCCTGAATCGCTGAGTGTGTGTCTTCAGGCTCCTGATGGTAGCAATGAGAAGAGGGCATGTCCTGGGTGATGGGGGTCCTTAATGATGGACGCCGCCTTTTTGAGGCATCGCTCCTTGAAATGTCCCAGATACTATGGAGGTTAGTGGCCATGATGGAGCTGACTGAGTTTTCAACTTACTGCAGCTTAATCTGACCCTATGGAGAGACCCTTCCTGTACCAGACGGTGATGGAGCCAGCAAGAGAGCTCTCCACGGAAATTTGCGAGTGTCTTTCATGACATACCAATCCTCCTCAAACTCCTAATGAAATAGAGCTTCCGTTGTGCCTGAATCGATATGTTTGGAGATGCAGCATACGTTTATTATAAAGGGAAGTTGAAACAAGACTACAAAGGCGAGGTTTTAAAAATCAGAACTGCAGCAGCCCAGAAGCCGGTCTACGACATGGAGGATAGTGAGATGTGGAGGCTGCTCAGATTGACAGCTGGGATTTGGGGAGTAAGATTTCCAGAGGATGAAGTTTATGGCTCCAGCCACAAGGAGCCCGGAGCCCGGAGGGAACAAAGGAAGATTTTCACAACTGAAATCGAAGTGAAAATGTCGCCTATTGTTTGTTGATGAATTCCTCCATCTCTCTCCCACTGTGGGACCCACAATAATGTCCTACATTTTGTCGGAATGAGGTAAGGCCACCATAGGAAATTGCTTTATTGAAACCAAAAGACAGGAAACAATGAGGCAAGACCTTGGCAGCCCAAGGGAGTGTTTGGAACATTGCAACTTCAAGGAAAGCTGTATAAATCACTCTGGTATTACCAATAACTCCTGCCGGTTTACATCATGCCTGACTGTGGGAAAAACTTCATTCACTGACCACTCTGTGGTAAGATCACATGCCCATTTAAAGAGTATCGTACCAAGTGAAGAGGAGTGGAGGAATCTTCTTTTAACTGCGAGGGGGCCGGTGATTCCTGTCCTCCATCTCTTAAAAAACACAAGTTACTGGAGGAATTCTGTGGGTCAGGCAGCATCTGTGGAGGGAGATGCATAGTGGAGACCCTTCAAAGTTCAAAGTAAGTTTATTATCGGAGTACATATATGCTAGCATCTTCGACCCTGAGTTCATTTATTTGCAGGCATTCTCAATTGGTACAAAGAAATACAGTAGAAATCGATGGAAAACGGCAGACAAACAGGACCTGGACAAACAAACAATGTGCAGAAGATGACAAATTGTACAAACATTTTAAAAAATAATAAATAATATTGAGAACATGAATCCGAGAGTCATTGAAAGTGGATTTTCGACATAGGTTGTTGAATTAGTTTCAGAGTTGAGGTGAGTGAAGTTATCCACACTGGTTCAGGAGCCTGATGTGTTGAATCAGTTCAGTGTTGGGGTGAGTGTAGTTATCCACTCTAGTTCAGGAGTCTGATGTGTGGAATCAGTTCAGTGTTGAGGTGAGTGAAGTTATCCACACTGGTTCAGGAGCCTGATGTGTGGAATCAGTTCGGAGTTGAGGTGAGTGAAGTTATCCACACTGGTTCAGGAGTCTGATGTGTGGAATCAGTTCAGAGTTGAGGTGAGTGAAGTTATCCACTCTAGTTCAGGAGCCTGATGTGTGGAATCAGTTCAGTGTTGGGGTGAGTGAAGTTATCCACACTGACAGAAAGAAACACTGTCTGCCCATTGGCCTCCATAAGTTCTTCCTGTCATGCTGAGGTCCTTCAGTATCTGCAGTCTCTTGTGTCTTCTACCCTAGAGAAAAGAGTCTTTGAGTGTGTCCACCATTGTCAAATCCCTTATCTCAGCCATCCCCTATTGCAGGCAAGTGGTGCAGGTAGCAGTTCCACCTGAACCTGAGGTTTTGACAATATTTTAATTGGGAAATACAAAAGAGAAGCTGGTCAGCATTGTCAGGTCATTCCACCATGGAATGATGGCCAGGGGCATCGAAATGGCTGCGCCTCTGACCCCTTCCTAGTAACTAATGGTGTCCAGCAGGGCTGTGTCCTTGCACCTACTCTGCTCAGCCTGCTGTTTGCCATGATGCTGTTCTCTGCTCTCTCTCTCACAGATTGACACGGAAATAACAATTCACTACAGGTCTGATGGACGCTTCTTTGATCTGTGACGCCCCAAGACCAAGACCAAAGTGCTGGAAGCAATAGTACGAGACTTCCTCTTTGCAGATGACTGTGCTCTTGCAGCGCACAGTGAAAGGGACCTGCAGGACCTTGCCGACTGCCTCGCTGTGGCCACAAGAAAATTCGGCCTTACCATCAGCCTGCAGAAGACAGAAGTTCTACTTCAGCCTGCACCCTGTGGAACCACGAATTGAGAGTGAAGGCACACAACTCAACAACGCTGATGCCTTCACCTACCTCGGAAGCTGCCTCACCTCCTCCTGCAGTCTAGAACGACGGGTCTCAAACAGGGCTGTAAAAGCTTGGGTATCCTTTGGCAGGCTATGGACACGTGTGTCGGGAGAAAATGGCATCGGGCTGAAGACCAAGATGGCAGTCTACAGAACAATTCTCCTGATTCTCTGCTGTGAAAGATGGACCCCATACCGCAGGCACATCAAGATGCTTGACCAGTTCCACCAGCAACGCCTTTGCAAGGTTATGGGCATCCCATGGCAAGGCAGAGTCCTCACCACAGAAGTGCTATGAAGGCATAGAGACACTGACTATGAAGGCCCGACTTCGATGGGTTGGACATGTGGACCAGATGGAAGACAACCGCCTTCCAAAATGGAATTCTTTTCTGAGCTGGCACATGGCACCAGAAAGCAGGGAGGCCCCACAAAGCACTATAAAGACTGCGTGAAAGTGTCCTTGAAGACATGTGATATCCCTATGACTGGTCAGGAGGCCTTGGCCAAAGACCGCATCGCCTGGCGCCTGGTAGTCTACAGAGGCACCAGCACATTCGAAGAGCAGTGGCTGAAGGGCCTCGATCAAAAGCGGCAGGACCTCATGTGGAGACGACCCGACCCTTCAATGGCCGAAACGTGCCCGACCTGCGGGCGCACCTGCTCTTCCCAGTTCGGGCTTTGCTCTCATCAGAGATGTCACTGATATCGTAGTTCCTGACGGACTTCCAAGAAGAATGGGAGCGTGGGGCACCGGATTGAAATAAGCTGCAAAGAGTTGCCTTCAACCTGACAGCACGAACACCAATTTCTCCTCCCAGCAGATATTTCTTCTCCCTCCCCTTCTCTCTTCTTCTAAACCCAACTCTGGCCTCTTACCTCTTTGCCTCACCTGCCTATCACCTCTCTCTGGTGCGCCTCCTTCTTCCCTCTCCCCTATCGGGCTCCTTCTTCTCCAGCCTTTTACCTTTTCCTGTGGGAGAGAACCGGAGCACGCGGAGGAAACCCACACGCTCATGGGAAGGGCTTTCAAACCTCTCACTGAAGGTGTCGGAATTGAACCCGGAACTCCGGAACAGCCCGAGATGCAATAGTACCCCCGCCAACTGCTACTGAATTAACTTTGACTTTGAGGCGTGTGGAACACCCTGCCTGGGGTGGTGACAGAGAAAGATACATTTGGGCCATTTAGGAGACTCTTGGATGATAGGAAAAGAGATCGTTGTGGGAGTGAAGGGTTAGATTGATTTTAAGTCTGACACAACTTTGTGGACTGAAGGGCCGAGGTTGTATGGAAGCACTAGTTCTGGCCTTGTTGTACGTTTCAGGCTGTTCGATGAGTGCAATTTCCTTTGTCTTGTAGTTTTTAGCATTGCTTCCCGTGTGCTCTCTAAGCCCGACAATTGTTCTGCTGAATAATGTGCCACTGTGCTGAAAACCAGGCTCCACTGAAACAAAGCCGTACCCCGCTCTGTAAATAAATAAACCAAGTTACATTTTTGAAAGTGCTTTACATAATTAAGCTGCAGAGGGAGGCGAGTGGAACTCTTGCTTTGCAGAAGATGATCAGATTGCAGACTCTGTGTGATGTGAGCTGTAAACCTCGGAGGCGGGGAGGATATGGAGGGAGGGGTGGTGTTTGCTGAAGGAGGTGGGGAAACAACTGGGAATCAATGATGGGAGGGCACCAGTAACGAGTTCTTATTTATTTTGAGATACCTCCCAGCCCATCAGGCTACTGATTTCATCCAAGCCCAATCACAGGACAACTTACGATGACCAATTAACCTACTGACCACCTTCGGACTGCAGGAGGAAACTGGAGCACCCGGAGAAAAGACAGACACTCCATGGGGAGGACGGATAATACCCTTACAGAGGATGCCGGGCTGACTCCCCAACTGTAATAGCATCACGCTAACGGCTACGCTACCGTGTTATCACTGACGTCATCATCATCATTATGTGCCTCTTTGTATGATGTCATCTTCATGTGCCGCGCTGTATGACATCATCATTATGTGCCATGTCATATGATGTGGGAGACCATGGTCTTTTCATGACCATGATTGTTCTCGAGAAATTTTTCTACCCAACTGGTTTGCCATTACCTTCTTCTGGGCAGTGTCTTTACAAAACAGGTGACCCCAACCATTATCAAAAATCTTCAGAGATTGTCTACCAGGTGTCAGTGATTGCATAACCAGGACTTGTGATATCAGAGTTTAAAGTATATTTATTATCAAAGTACTTATACACCTCCTTTGGTAGAGACGTATCTCCACTCTTTCCACGTAGCCCCTCCCATAGCTGATCAGGACACTCTCATTGGTGCTCCTGTTAAAAATTGGTTAGAAAGGGAGAGAGGGGGGAGCCTTACTTGTCTCAATCACCTCAGAAAGTGGAGGTGCCACTGTGCTTGGTGTTGAGGGACCACGTGAGATCATCCATTGGCACTCCTAACTATCTCTATGGAGGAGCAGTGTGTGTGTGCAGTGAGGAGTGATGAGGCTACATCCAACTGAAGTCCACAGTCGTGTCTTTGGTCTTGGCCACGTTGAGACTCAAGTCTACTCTACCGCTTCTCTGTACGCCATCTCGTTAGCATTGTTGAGGCCAACCACTGTTGTATCATCAGCAAACTTGAGGATTCGGTTTGAACTGGGTCTAGCAGTAGAGTCATGTGTCAGCGGTGGTCTGAGCAATCAAAACTGGGAGGCACTGGTGCTCGCTGTGATGGAACTAGAGATGAACTGACTGCCTAAGATCCAATTATAGACCCAGTAGGGACAGTTTATCCACCAGTTTCTGAGGGATGATCGTATTAAACACTGACTTGAACCTGCCAAACAATGTCCGTTAGACATAGGAGCAGAATTTGGCCAGTTGGCACGTCCTGCCTGCTCCGCCATTTTATCAAGGCTGATCCATTTTCCCTCTCAGCCCCACTATCCTGCCTTCCCCCCCGTATCTCTTCACACCCTGACTAATCAAGAATCTATCAACCTCTGCCTTAAATGTACCCAATGACCTGGCCTCCACAGACGCATGTGGCAACAAATTCCACGGATTCACCACTCTCTGGCTAAAGAAATTTCTTCATGTTACCACTAACTTCATCTGTGCTGCATTGTGTGACATCATCTTTATGTGCTGTGCTGTGTGACATCATCATTATGTGCCATGTTGTATGACATCATCTTTATGTGCTGTGTTGTGTGACTTCATCTTTATGTGCATGTTGTATGACATAGACGATCCTGGCCATGACCATGACCATGATTGTTCTTGGCAAATTTTTCTACAGAAGTGGTTTGCCGTTGCCTTCTTCTGGGCAGTGGCTAAAGAAGCCCATCTTCCATTCGACGATGCTGGTGTATGAGGTGGGACTGGGTGGAGTAGAGAGCAGAGGCTATGGGCATTGTCAGTAGACGACGCTGTAGATGACAGCATCTGCATTCTCTTCTGCTTCTGCCAAGCTATCGCTTGGCTGGATGAGATAATGAGCCTGCGGTGTTGAAGAGAATTTTAAATGTGAAACGCTGCCGGAGCTGTTCAGCAAACACAACAAGATCCCATCAGACAGTACCTTTATCAGCTATTCTTTGCATGGCTTGATCACAACACTCAACTTGCTGGTAGCAAGCCTGTTGTGCCCTGTTGGAAGATGTGATGATCCTGATCATATCGCCCACTGATAACCCGAGGCAAAGACACCGCAGACAAACTAAATCACGTCTGATTGATGGAAGAAACCAGGTGTCTGCTAACCCAGGAATTGGCTGCGCCTCACATCAAAGGAGAGCGGAGAAAAAACAATTGTTGCAAAAGATTCCTGATTCGGGTAAATAACTGGAGGTGAGCGGGAAGGCTGAAGAAAAACTGAAACTAGTAATTTAAATGCACATCATTAAGTCACATCGTTACGCGCCTCAGTAGTGTAATCTTACAGCTCGCGGAGTTCCGGAGTTTGGAGTTCAAACCTGGTGTCCCCGCTGGGAGTCTTTGTACATCCTCTTTGTGGAATGTGTGGGTTTCCTCCCGATGCTCTGGTTTCCTCCCACAGTCCAAAGACGTACTGCGTAGTAGGTTCATTGGTCATTGTAACGCATTCTGTGATTAGGCTAGGATTAACTCAGGTTGAGGAGCTGGAAGGCCTGTTCCATGACATATCTCTAAATAAACGTACAAAATAAACTATTGGTCTGTAAGATGGGCATTCTATTTGCCCACTGAAAACCAGAAGATTGCAAATACTTAACTGCAGATCTGAAATAAAGGCATTAAATTGTGTAAACGGGTCAGGCAGCGTCTGTGGAGATATGCACTAAGTTAACATCCTAGGCTGAAGACCGTTTTTCAGAACTCAGAAACAGAAGAAGAGATTAGCAAAGAGTTTTCATTCTAATATGTCTATCCATGGCCTCCTCTATTGTCAAAATGAATCCAAACTCAGGTTGGAGGAACAACACCTTATATACCGGCTGGGTAGCCTCCAACCTGATGGCATGAACATTGACTTCTCTAACTTCCGTTAATGCCCCTCCTCCCCTTCTTACCCCATCCCTGACATATTTAGTTGTTTGCCTGTTCTCCATCTCCCTCTGGTGCTCCCCCCGCCCTCCTTTCTTTCTCCTGAGGCCTCCCGTCCCATGATCCTTTCCCTTCTCCAGCTCTGTATCACTTTCGCCAATCACCTTTCCAGCTCTTAGCTTCATCCCACCCCCTCCGGTCTTCTCCTATCATTTCGCATTTCCCCCTCCCCCCACTACTTTCAAATCTCTTACTATCTTTCCTTTTGGTTAGTCCTGACGAAGGGTCTCGGCCTGAAACGTCGACGGCGCTTCTCCCTATAGATGCCGCCTGGCCTGCTGTGTTCCACCAGCATTTTGTGTGTGTTGCTGTTTGAATTTCCAGCATCTGCAGATTTCATCGTGTTTACAGGGAGGGATGCATTAGACAGTAGGATGTGATGTGAAATCTAACTCTTTTCTCTCATTCCTACAAAGGATCATTGAGCGACAGATTTCATTTGCAACACACACAAAATGCCGGAGGAACTCAGCAGGTCAGGCAGCATCTGTGGAAAAGATTAAATAGGTGATGTTTCAGGCCAAGACCCTTCCTCAGGACTGAGAAGGAAGGGGGACAATGTCACAATAAAAAGGTGGGAGAAGGGGAAGGAGGATAGGTAGAAGGTGATGGGTGAAGGCAGGTGGGTGGAAAGGTCACGGGCTGGAGAGGAAGGATTCTGATAGGAGAGAGAGTGGCCCATAGGAGAAAGGGAAGGAGGAGGCAGCCCAGGGGGTGGTGATGGGCAGGTGAGAAGAGATACTGAGCCAGAGTGGGGAATGGAAGAACGGAGGAGAGGTAGGGAATGTTTTTTACTGGAAGAAGAAATCGATATTCATGCCATCAGGTTGGAGGCTACCCAAACCGAATATAAGGTGTTGCTCCTTCACTCTGAGGCTGGCCTCATCTTGGCACAAGAGGATATCTCCTTTGACCTACTTCTAGAGAAGTTAGGACTAGATGTTACCTGCAAAGGAAAGGCTATGGAGCAGTTGCCTAGAAACAGGATTTGCCTATTTTTGCCATCCTCAGCCATTGTAAGTGATGAACAGAGGAGATTCTGCAGATGCTGGAAATCGAGAGCAACACACACAAAGTGCTGGAGGAACTCAGCCCATCAGGAAGTGTCTATGGAAAAGAATAAATGGTTGACATTTCGGGCAGGGGCCTTCTTCAGGACTCATTGTTAATGATGTTTGTAATCACCTGTGAGATATTGTGAATATGGTGAAAGAGATACTTGATTCAGTGACTGAAAGGTTTGTCAAATCATGCTGAAGAGCGGGCTGTGAAGAATTATCGCACTTTTGCGAAGCATGCGCAGGGAAGGATGGCAAGGTCTGCAGCAGCTACAGACCAGCTGCATTACTGGGGGCCCTGGAGCTGAGGGAAGTTCTGGCTAAAGGGGACAATGTCACCTCAGTGCACATAACCATCCCACAATCCTCTGCCCTGAGGGAGGCCAATACTGAGAGAGAGATGCAGCATTATTAAAGTTCAAAGTGAATCTATTATCAAGGTACATTTTTATCACCATATGCAACCCTGAGATTCATTTTCTTGTGGGAATTCACAGTAAATCCAAGAAACACAATGGAATCAATGAAAGGCCACACCCAACAGAGCCTAAAAATAGCCAATGTGCAAAAGACAACAAACTTTGCAACCACGATTGCTCCTGGCAAATTTTCCACTGAAGTGGTTTGCCATTGCCTTCTTCTGGGCAGTGTCTTTACAAGACGGGTGACCCCAGCCATTATCAACACTCTTCAGAGATTGTCTGCCTGACATCAGTGGTCCCATAACCAGGACTTGTGATCTGCACCGGCTGCTCGTACGACCATCCACCACCTGCTCCCATGGCCTCACGTGACCCTGATCGGGGGCTAAGCAGGTGCTACACCTTGTCCAAGGGTGACCTGCAGGCTAGTGGGGGGAAGGAGTACCTTACGCCTCCTTTGATAGAGACATATCTCCACCCTGTCACCCATTGATTACTATAAGTCACAAAAATAAATGGTGAAAATAAGGAATAGCGAGGTAATGTTATGGATTTATGAACTCCTGTCAAATCTAATGGTGGAAGGGCAGAAGCTGTTCCTAAAATGTTGAAGGTGGGTCTTCAGGCTCCTGTACGTCCTCCCTCCCAAGCTGATGAGAAGAAGGCACGTCCTGGACAGTGAGAGTCCCTAATGATGGTAGCTGCCTTCTTGAGGTCCTGCCTCTTTGAGGGAGTCCTCGATGCTGGGGAGGCTTGTGTCCGTGATGGAGCTGGCTCCCTATCAGATGATGATGGAACCAGTCAGAATGCTTTCCACTGCACCTTCGCTAGAGTCTTTGGTGACGTACCGAATCTCACCAAACTTGGGACAAAGTGGAGCTGCCTTCTTCATGGTCGTGTGACTGCCCGGGACAGACCCTCTGAGGAGGTGATGGAGGAATCGGCAAGACAGGCAGCATACAGGGAAAGGAACAAAGAGACAATGTTCCGGGCTGAGACCCTGCTTCAGAACCAGGAAGGAAAGGGGGAGAGCCCAGAATAGGAAGGTTGAGGTGGGGGAGGAGTACAGGCTGGAATGTAATAGGTGAAGCCAGTTGAGGGGGAAGGTAGGTAGATGAAGTGAGAAGCTGGGAGGTGATAGGAGAAAGAGACATGAAGGAAGGGAAGGAGGAGGGTTACCGAAGGGAGGCAATGGGAGGTAGGAGAAGAGGAGGGGTAAGACTGGAGCCAGAATTGGGAATGGAAAAAGAGAGAAAGGGTGAAGAAGGAGAAATTTCTGGAAATTTGGAGAAATCCATATTCATGCCATCAGGTTGGAGGCTGCCCAGATGGAAGATAAGGTGTTGACCTCAGCATGGCAGTGCAGGAGGCCAGGGACTAATATTATACAATTCTGGCATGAAAGAACACAATTAAAACAAAGGAAAAATGCATTGCCGTCAACGTTCCCTCTAATTTTTGTTTACAGCTGCACAAACCAACCATTGCTTTGAATGGGAGCATTTTACACGGCCCAAAAGCTGTGCGGCACTTTAAACGACAAACACGAGAAACTCTGTTGATGCTGGAAATCCAGAGCAACACATACAAAGTGCTGGAGGAACTCGGGCAGCATCTGTGGAAAAGCGGTTAGTCGACGTTTCGGGTAGAGGCCCTTCATCGGTGCTGAGGAGAAAGTGGAGAGGTCCGAGTGAGAAGGTGGGACATGGGGAGGAAGAAGTACACAGAGAAACCGGGAGAGGGGGAGAGGAGAAGCAAAGAGCTGGGAAGCTGATTGGTGAAAGAGACAAGTTCCTAGGAAGGTTACGTGGCCGTGGCAGTGGGTCTGTGTGAGCATACGGTCCATTGAAAAAATCACATTCTTCTGATTTTATTTATTGATTGAAAGGTATAATGAAACAAAGTACAATAATTTCAAAATTACATTAACATTTTATAAAAGAAAGCCCCTCGCTTCAGGCTTTTCTATCTCAGCGTCTGTGGGTTCTATCGCTATCGTGTCCCACTGGCTCACTCCCACACATTTCCACACCAGGGACATTTATCAGGAGCGCTGCGTACGCAGGGCCCTTAGTATTATCAACGATCCCACCCGTCCGTCCAGCACCCTCTGTGACTTTCTACCATCAGGCAGGAGACTCCGATGCACAAAGACAAGAACGGTCAGGATGGGAAACAGTTTCTTCCCTCAGGCCATTAGGCTTCTGAACTCCCTGCCGCATCGCATTCAAAGTGTCACTGTTCTGTACCTCAAAGTATTTAATTTATGCACTTTATTTATGGGTAATTCATCTATAGATTTTATCCTCTTTCCTAAGTTATTGTGTGCTATGAATACTACTATGCTTTACATCCTGGTCCAGAGAAACATTTGTCTCATTTGACGGTATACATGCATATAATTAAATGACAATATAACTTGACTTGATTTGGAAACAAACAGGGATTGTCGGGAGACAGAAGCAGCTTGATTGCAGCATTCCAAGAAAATTATTTCTGGAGTCTGTCCAACAATGTCTCTGAAGGCCCTGGCCTTATTTCTGTGTTGGCGCTGATTCTCGATGGTCAGGTGTCAGCTGTGACTCAATGGGCAGTGTTTCAGCCGCATTGGGTAAGGGGTTCAAGTCCCTTGCAGGAACCTGGACACAATGTGCGTGCTGGCACTGCAGCCTGGTGCTGACTGAATGCTCTAAAGGTCACCCCTCAGCTGGGATCTTTGAACAAAAGATCCTGGTGGCCTCTCTGACGAAAGATCTCACAATGCAACCTCAAGGATCCCAGTGAATATTCCACAATCTCAAACCATCAGCAGAGAAGCGTATTTTCTGATGATCATTTGGAGCCCTGAGACTGAGTGGTGCTTTGTGGGAGGCTGTTCTTAGGTCTTTTCAAGTCAAGTCACTTTTATTGTCATTTCAACTATAACTGCAAAGTAGCACATAGTAAAAATGAGACATCGTTTTTCAGGACCATGGTGTTACATAACACAGTACAAAAACTAGACTGAACTACGTGAAAACAACACAGAAAAAAGCTACGCTAGACTACAGACCTACCCAGGACTGCATAAAGTGCACAAAACAGTGCAGGCATTACAATAAATCATAAACAAGACAATAGGGCAGTAAGGTGTCAGTCCAGGCTCTGGGTATTGAGGAGTCTGATGGCTTGGGGGAAGAAACTGTTACATAGTCTGGTTGTGAGAGCCCGAATGCTTCAGTGCCTTTTCCCAGACGGCAGGAAGGAGAAGAGTTTGTATGAGGGGTGCGTGGGGTCCTTCATAATGCTGTTTGCTTTGCGGATGCAGCGTGTAGTATAAATGTCCATAATGGCGGGAAGGGAGACCCCAATGATCTTCTCAGCTGACCTCACTATCCGCTGCAGGGTCTTGCGATCCGAGATGGTGATCTGAGATCTAGGAGAAGAATTAGGCCATTTGGCCCATTGAGTCAATAGACAATAGACAATAGACAGTAGGTGCAGGAGTAGACCATTCGGCCCTTCTAGCCAGCACTGCCATTCCCTGTGATCATGGCTGATCATACACAATCAGTACCCCGTTCCTGCCCTCTCCCCATATCCCATGACCCTGCTATCTATAAGAGCTCTATCTAACTCTCTCTTGAATGCATCCAGAGACTTGGCCTCCACTGCCTTCTGGGGCAGAGCATTCCACATATCCACCACTCTCTGGGTGAAAAAGTTTTTCTGCATCTCTGTTCTAAATGGCCTACCCCTTATTCTTAAACTGTGGCCTCTAGTTCTGGACTCACCCATCAGCGGGAACATGCTTCCTGCCTCCAGTGTGTCCAATCCCTTAATAATCTTATATGTTTCAATCAGATCCCCTCTCATCCTTCTAAATTCCAGTGTATATAAGCCCAGTCGCTCCAATCTTTCAACATATGACAGTCCCGCCATTCCGGGAATTAACCTTGTGAACATACGCTGCACTCCCTCAATAGCAAGAATGTCCTTCCTCAAATTTGGAGACCAAAACTGCACACAATACTCCAGGTAGGGTCTCACCAGGGCCCTGTACAGCTGCAGAAGGACCTCTTTACTCCTATACTCAATTCCTCTTGTTATAATAGCCAGCATGCCATTAGCTTTCTTCACTGCCTGCTGTACCTGCATGCTTGCTTTCATTGACTGATGTACAAGAACACCTAGATCTCGTTGTACTTCCCCTTTTCCTAACTTGACTCCATTTTGATAGTAATCTGCCTTCCTGTTCTTGCCACCAAAGTGGATAACCTCACATTTATCCACATTAAACTGCATCTGCCATACATTTGCCCACTCACCCAACCTGTCCAAGTCACCCTGCATTCTCATAACATCCTCCTGACATTTCACACTGCCACCCAGCTTTGTGTCATCAGCAAATTTGCTAATGTTACTTTTAATCCCTTCATCTAAATCATTAATGTATATTGTAAACAGCTGCGGTCCCAGCACTGAACCTTGCGGTACCCCACTGGTCACAGCTTGCCATTCTGAAAGGGACCCGTTAATCACTACTCTTTGTTTCCTGTCAGCCAGCCAATTTTCAATCCATGTCAGTACTCTGCCCCCAATACCATGTGCCCTAATTTTGCCCACTAATCTCCTATGTGGGACTTTATCAAAAGCTTTCTGGAAGTCCAGGTACACTACATCCACTGGCTCTCCCTTGTCCATTTTCATAGTTACATCCTCAAAAAACTCCAGAAGATTAGTCAAGCATGATTTTCCCTTCATAAATCCATGCTGACTCGGACTGATCCTTCTACTGCTATCCAAATGTGTCATAATTTCCTCTTTTATAATTGACTCCAGCATCTTTCCCACCACTGACATCAGGCTAACCGGTCTATAATTCCCTGTTTTCTCTCTCCCTCCTTTCTTGAAAAGTGGGACAACATTAGCCACCCTCCAATCAGCAGGAACTGTTCCTGAATCTATAGTACATTGGAAAATGATTACCAATGCATCCACGATTTCTAGAGCCACCTTTTTAAGTACCCTGGGATGCAGACCATCAGGTTCCGGGGACTTATCAGCCTTCAGACTCAACAGTCTATCCAACACCGTTTCTTGCCTAATATAAATTTCCTTCAGTTCATCCTTTACCCTAGTTCCTTTGGCCACTATTACATCTGGGAGATTGTTTGTGTCTTCCCTAGTGAAGACAGATCCAAAGTACCTTTTCAACTCATCTGCCATTTCCTTGTTCCCCATAATAAATTCACCCGTTTCTGTCTTCAATGGCCCAATTTTGGTCTTAACTATTTTTTTGCTATTCACATACCTAAAGAAGCTTTTACTATCCTCCTTTATATTCTTGGCTAGTTTACCTTCGTACCTCATTTTTTCTTGGTGTATTGCCTTTTTTGTTATCTTCTGTTGCTCTTTGCTTCCCAGTCCTCCAGCTTCCCACTCATCTTTGCTATGTTATACTTCTTCTCTTTTATTTTTATACTGCCCTTTACTTCCCATGTCAGCCATGGCCGCCCCTTACTCCCCTTAGGATCTTTCTTCCTCTTTGGAAAGAACTGATCCTGCACCTTCTGCATTATTCCCAGAAATACCTGCCATTTTTGTTCCACTGTCTTCCCTGCTAGGGTATTGTTCCATTGAACTTTGGCCAGCTCCTCCCTCATAGCTCCATAGTTCCCTTTGTTCAACTGTAATACTGACACATCCGATTTTCCCTTCTCCTTCTCAAATTGTAGGTTAAAACATATCATATTATGGACACTACCTCCTAATGGTTCCTTTACCTCGAGGTCCCTGATCAAATCCGGTTCATTTGTTCAATGGTCTGCTCCACCATTTCATCGTGGCCCAGTCCATTTTCCATATCAACCCCAGTTTCGTGCTTTCTCCCTGTAGCCCTTCATGCCCTGACTAATCAAGAATCTATCATTCTCTGCCTTAAATATACCCAATGACTTGGCCTCCACAGCTGCCCCTGAGAACAAATTCCACAAATTTCACCACTCTCTGCTAAAGAAATTCTTCCTCCACTCTGTTCTAAAAGGATGCCCCCTGTTCTGAGGCTGTATCCTCCAGTGTTGGACACTCCCACCATAGGAAACATCCTCTCCACACCCTCCCTATCAAGGCCCTTCAACAGTTTCAATGAGGTCACCCCTCATTCTTCTGAATGTCAGTGAGTAGAGGCCCAGAGCCATCAAACTGGCCTTACAATGCCGGAACCCTGTTCAGACCTGATCTTTCAGGCTTCCCCTCCCACTTTGTATCCGCAAGGCCGGTACACTCTTCCAGAAGAGTAGCAGGAGCTGTTTGCTGGGCTATGGGCGGGAAATCTTGGAGGCGGAGGGCTTCCGTGCCATTCGTGCTGGACACTTGTTCATTCCTCGCTGCCCGGACGTGAGATTCACGTCGTCCTGAAAGCCGTGGGAGCTTCCTGAAGGAGGCAGTGGATGCTGTCCTCTGTGAGCCAGTTAGCAGAGCGCCCCATCTCGTGCCACCTACGTGATCAAACAGCCTTCCTCTGTGTGTGTGAGTGTCTGAGTGTGTGTGTGTGTATGTATGTGTGTGTTTTTTAATTTATTAATTTACGGGATGTGGGTGTCACCATCTAAGCCAGCATTTATTGTCCATCCCTAATTGCCCTTGAGAAGGTGGTGATGAGCTGCCTTCTTGAACCGCTGCTGTCCTTGAGTTGTAGGTACCCACGGTGTTATTAGGGAGGGAATTCCATGATTTGGACCCAGCGACAATGAAGGAACGGCGATATGTTTCCAAGTCAGGATGGTGAGTGACTTGGAGGGGGATTTCCAAGTGGTGGTGTTCCCAGATATCTTCTGTTCTCGTCCTTCTGGTGGTCGTGGGTCTGGAAGGTGCTGTCTTAGGATCTTTGGTGTGTTGTTGCGGTGCATCTTGTAGAAAGTACACGTACAGAAGCTGGAAGAACTCAGCAGGTCGGGCAGCATCCATTGAAATGAGCAGTCAATGTTTCGTGAGTCCTGACGAAGGGTCTCGGCCCGAAACGTTGACTGCTCATTTCAACGGATGCTGCCCGACCTGCTGAGTTCATCCAGCTTTTGTATGTGTGGATTTGACCACAGCATCTGCAGTGTACTTTGTGCTTGTAGATAGTACACACTGCTGCAACCGTTCGTCTATGCTGGAGGGATTGGATGCTTGGGGTACCAATCAAGTGGGCAGTCTTGTATTTGATGTTGTCAAGCTTCTTGAGTGTTGATGGAGCTGCACTCATCCAGGCAAGTGGCGAGTATTCCATTACACTCCTGACCTGAGTCGCATCGGTGAGCAGAGACAGTTCTGGTCCAGGAGCAACTTTCAGAAGGTGCGTTTCAGGGAGTTAATGTCTTCCACACAGATGGACAATTGAATGCTGATTCCATCATCATAGACAAAGTGACAATATCTGTACATCTCTGACTCTTTGATATCTAAATGTGCTCCATTTACAACCTTTTGTGAAGCTCTTCATAAGTTAACATAACAAAATCAGCCCAGTTACCAATGTTTACTGAGCCATCTCTGTTAATTGTCTCATCTTCTCTGTTTTTCACCTCCAGAACATGCAGAGACTTGTTGCGATGCCTCTCCTGTGCTCACTGACGGGGGTGCTTCTATGTCCAAAGTTGACAAGAAACGTGTGTGGGAGAGTTTTTAAAGTGGAAAAATTGATCAAAATCAGGTTTAATATCAGCAGTATATGTTGCAAAATTTGTTAACTTCGAGGCAGCAGTGCAGTACGATGCAATATATAATAATATAGAAAAAAATGAATTACAGAATATATATACATATTGCATTGTACTGCACTGCTGCCTCGCAGTTAACAAATTTTGCAACATATACTGCTGATATTAAACCTGATTTTGATCAGTTTAGCTATTTTATAAAATTAGCTATAAAATTTAGCTATTATATATATATATATATATATATATAATAGCTAAATTAAATAAGTAGTAAAAGAAATAAAAAAAGTAGTGAGGTAGTGTTCACGGGTTCAATGTCCATTCAGATGGCAGAGGGGAAGAAGCTGTTCCTGAATCATTCATTGAGTGTGTGTCTTCAGGCATCTGTATCTGTAGAGTCTGTAGAAATTTGCTTGAGTTCCTGCAGCATTTTGTGTGTGTTGCAATGGATTTCCAGCATCCACAGACTTCCTTGTGTTTGTGATCCTGTACCTCCTCCCTCATGGTAGCGATGAGAAGAGGGCGTGCCCTGGGTGATGGGAGTCCTTAATGATGGACGCTGCCTTTCTGAGACATTGCTCCTTGAAGATGTCCTGGATACTACGGAGTTTAATCCTCATGGTGGTTTACAACTCTCCGTAGTTTATTTCAATCCTGTGCTGTAGCCCCCCCATACCAGGCGGTGATGTAGCCAGTTCGAATGGTCTCTGTAGAACTTTGCAGGTGTCTTTGCTGACTTATCAAATCTCCTAAAACTCTTAATTGATTGTGGACTTCTTTTCTGAAGTCCACAATCAGTTCCACTCTCTTGATGACAGAAGTCTGGGTCCAGTGGTACGAACAAGCGTCACAAACTGGGGTCTTCCTTGTTTGCCGTGGATGACCGTGACATCTTCTGGGTCTTTCATGTCCTTCACTCTCCGTGGAGCGTTACAGAACCACCTTCTTAGCCACTGGAACTCACTGTAGCTGGAGGTGACTTTGCAGGCTAGGACAGGCATGTCCTATCTCACTGAGGTATGAGGCTGCTGGCTACATTCACCCAGTTTAGCTCTCCTGTTGAAGCGGTGTACCGGGGTGTGGCCACTGTCGCACACAAACAGCTACTTGGAGCCACAGCTGAGAGCTGAGCATCTGGTGGGGACCGAGGGTGAGTGGGCTGCCCCGGAATGGACATGACAAGCCCCTTCACATGAGGTTCTACCCTTCCCTGGACACTCCATACACCCCACTGATACACACAGGCCAAAGCTGTTGTGTGGTCCAGTGTGGGGCCTGGGATTCAGGCTTCAGATAATCATTGGTTTGAGTTCCCTGTTTTCTTCCCAACCTTGCGTTCTTCAGTTATTTACCCTTTCCCTGTTTCAAGTTCCCACTGAATCCAGTTCCAAAACCCCCTTCTGGAAATTTTCTACCAGATTGTCTGTTGGACTTCAGGAATGGAGAAAGCAGGAGAAAGGGAGTCTAAGAAAGAGTGACTTTCTCTGGAAATAGAGCTGGCTGCTTAAGCACCCTAATGGTGGGTCTGTGGGCGCCCTGTCTCAGAGGGAACTCTGAGGCCGGAATCACCTGTCACTGGACGCCATTATAGACTCTTACAGCACAGAAACAGATCCTTTGGCCCAACTGGCCCATGCTGACCCAGATTCCCATCCGAGCTCATCCCATTTGCCTCCCTCTTGATCCATGTACCTATCCGAGTGTTTTTTCAATGTTGTCAATGTACCTGCAGGTGCTGGAAATACACCCAAAAGTGCTGGAGCAACTTAGCACGTCACGAGGAACATGGAGGAACATGGACAGTCAATGTTTTGAGGCGAGACCTGGGTTGGAGGCCTAGTGTTCGGTGTGGGACATGTCCTGTGGTTGATGCTGAGGATTGAGGACTGAGGATCAAATCGGAAGTCCAGAAGTTGATGTCCATTGGTTAGAAGTGAGTCTGCCAATTTCTGCCCGTCCGCTGGGGAAGTCGGAGACCAGTGTCTGCAAGATCGGGTCCACTGGGAAGTCAAATCCCCGAGACTGAATCGGAGTCCGCTGGAGGCTGAGGGAGACAGCCCGTCCTGTGGTTAAGCAACTGCGCGTGTGTGCTGGGTGGGTGGGAGGGAGGAATGGGGCTTGTTTTGCTGTTGTTGTGTTCTGTGTTGTTCTGCCGAGCATTGTGGGTGTGCGAGGTCGGCACCGAAATGTGAGGTGACACCTGTGAGATTCCTCCCAGAACAGCCACGGCTGTTAACACAAGCAACACATTTCACCATACGTTTTGATGTACACGTGATAAATAAACTTGAACCCTGACCCTTCATCAGGAATCTAGAAAAGCTTTTGTTTCTGTATGCCATCCAGACAGACCACCCTAGACATAAAGACACTGAAGTAAGCCCAAGGCAGGTCAGCCATGATCTTATTGAACGGCGGGGCAGGCTCAACGAGCCAGGTGGCCGACTCCTGTTCCTGTTTCTTATGCTCTTATAAGATAGCAAATGTGGAATATCACATTGTGGTGGAATATAATTATTTTATTTAGAGATACAGTGCAGAACAGGACATTCAGGACCTACGAGCCACAGTTCCCAGCAACCCACCTATTTAATCCCAGCCTAATCACAGGACAATATACATCGGCCAATTAACCTATCAACTGATACGTTCTTGGACAGTGGCAGGAGTCTGGAGCCCCTGGAAAAACTCATGTGGTCCCGGGGAGAAGGTACGCACTCCGTACAGACGGTGCCGGAATTAACTCCAAACTCCGGAACACCTTGAGCTGTAGTAGAAGCACGCTAACCGTGACGTTACCGTGACACACTTGAACTAAACGACGACAAACTGGGATCACTTGCAGCCTTCTGCAGGATAGGAAGGATTGAACGTACTGAAGGAGCCAATCATCTACCTGCAGCCTCTGGATAGGCTGTGCAAACAGTCCCTCTCCCCTGTTCTTTCTGCACATTTTGTTGTTTGTCTGATTTCACTTTTAATAACAATACGTTATGCTCCCGAGTTTCCTGCAAAGTATTAAGAAAGAGGTTGGTTGTTGGAAGGAGACTGACTGACTGACAAGATGAGTTCAGCTGGCCAGCAGGAGGTGAGGCAAGTTCAGATTCTGCTTTGTTCCGGACCAAGAAAAATCCTGAAAACAATTTTCACTTCCAAAACTCAAATTCAAAGACTCTTCATCTCAGATTGTTGATATTTATTATTTATTCATTGAGTGATATTATTGGTTATTATTGGTTCCTTAAGGTTGTAATTGTTAGGGTGGTAATGGGGACAAGCTCCCACTACCTATTAAGTTCTCCCAATGGCGTGCCTCTCAAATAGCCTCTTACAACCAAGTCCATCTCCTGGCCTTCACGTGCGGCTTAACTACTAAGCCCGGGGGAGCCATTTGACAGGAGAAGGGGCGAAGGCGGGTTACTGGCACCTTAAAACCAGTCGCTTCGCATAGATGGGGCTCCTCTACCCAAGCTGTGGTTGGCAGCTCATCTAGGAGAAGGAAAACTCAGATCGCAAACCTCTGCTGACTTGTGGTTGTACCCACACATGGGAGTAAACCCTGAGGAAAAATCTGGAGCTGGAGTCTCTAAGGTAGTCAATGAGTTCAATACTGACGGGCAGCTCCTGTGATGTTGCTGATGCATCCTTTGGATTCATCATCGGCATGGAGAGGGGGAGCTTGCTCTCTATAGCAAACTGCCCTGGCGTGCGTACTGGCATGTATATCGCAGTGGTGTGATTCTGATCAATGGAGAGCCTCAAGATTTATTACTATTATTTACTTTTTCCCAGCTCAAGCTGGTCAAATTTGAGATACGGGCATAGCCAAACATGCTCATTTGTCAATTGCTGGGAACTTGTGGACTATTCTAGTGGTGTTGAGCATTGTGGCTTTCTGGAGATTGATGTAGATTTTGCTATGTAGGCCTAAGTGTTTAATGCTATTGTGTGGTGACTTTGGGATGGTACTAGTTGTAGATATTACTATCAGGACAATGTATGCCTTGTTCATGTTCCATAGACTTTCAATTTCCTCTTTTAGTTCAGCGTATTTCTGGTGTTTTTCACTTACTGATTTCTGTATGCTATGTGTGTTTGGAATGGCTTTACCCATTAAATCCGTTGTTCTTGCTTCTTTATCCTGTTGCTATTATATCCAGACGGTTATTACAGATTGTCCTATCTGTAATAACTGATCGGTCAGAATATAGTCTGTGGCATTCTGACTCTAAAACTGGATCAGGCTTGTATTTATAGTAAGGTGTTATTTCATTTATAAGTTTGTATTTTAAAGCAAGAATTTGGTGAATGATGTTTGCCACATGATTGTGCCTGTGTAAGTAAACAGATTGAGTTAAACCGCTACGGGATCCTGTAATGTGTTGGATCGTTTCTGTTTTCTTCTTGGCACTTTCTACATGTATCATCTTGAATTTGTTGTTCTTTTATTATATATGTATTTTTAATATTTTTCTTGCTAGCCACCAGGTCCTGTGTTGCAGCAAAGGAACACTTCTGTTTCAGGGAAGAGGTCTCGAACTCCGAGCCGGGCATTTCTCACTCCCTTGTCGACATCTAGTCTGTTCAGATCCTGGGGATGTCTTCCATGGAAGGTCATGCTCTTCCATTGGCTCACCTTTTCTTCAATAGTGATAATGTCTTCATTTTTCTGGGCTGTTATTATTATTATCATTATTACTTTTATTACTTTTTTCCCCTTACATTTTTGTATTTGCCCAGTTTGTTGTCTTTTGCACGTTGGTTGTTTGTCCATCCTGTTGGGTGAAGTCTTTCATTGATTCTATTGTGTTTCTTTATTTGCTATGAATGCCCACAAGAAAATGAATCTCAGGGTTGTATATGGTGAAATACATGTACAAGGGGTGATTGATAAGTTCGTGGCCTAAGGCAGAAGGAGTCCATTTTAGAAAACCTAGCACATTTTTATTTTTCCTACATTTACATACTTAGTCCAGCAGTCGTGGAGCATACGGATCCCTTCTTTGTAGATGACGGTGTCTTGGACCTCCAGAAGTGGTCCACAACATGGGGTGATTGATAAGTTTGTGGCCTAAGGTAGAAGGAGATGAGTTATTAACTTCAAGCTTTCTGCATTTTCACAGAGTTGAACCGCATGTGCATGTAACGAGAGCTGTATAACTCATCTCCTTCTCGTTACATGCCTGTGTAGTTCCAGTAATTCCCTTCCTCTCCCTTCCCCCATCCCAGTTTCACTCTGCCTCCTCCTCCAGCTGCCTATCACCTCTCTCATGATTCTTCCTTCTTCTACTACCCTTCCATTCCTTCTTCACCTCTCCGGCCTATCCCCTCCCTGCTTCCCCTCCCCCACTCCTTGATCTGTTCTCTGATTGGTTTTTCACCTGTACCTTCCCCCTCCATCCTCCCCCCACCTTCTTTATGGGATCCCTGCCCCCTCCTCCTTTAGTCCTGACGAAGGGTCTCGGCCTGAAACGTTGACTGCTCGTTTCCATGGTTGCTGCCCGACCTGCTGAGTTCCTCCAGTGTGTTGTACGTATAAATTATACAACCTTGAGATTTGTCTTCTTACAGGCAGCCACAAAGTATAAAATCTGAAAGAACCCAACTGACCAAAAAAAAAGACCCATTCTATTTCTCCCTCTTTTTCCTTGTGTGGATGATAGTGATCTCTCCCCTAACAGCCCAGCAACTTTTGACCTTAGGTGAGAGCCTCATTCTGGCCGAAACAAATATCAGAATCCACAGTCTTCCCTCCAATCCTTTTCTGCCCTAGCTTCCTCTCTTTCGACACCCTGTTGACATTTCTGATTGACAAACTGACCCGAACATTGATTGTGTTTCTTCTCCACAGCTGCTGCCTAACCTGCTGAGTATTTCCTCAGTGTTTCAGTTTTTATTTCAGATTTCTAGCATCCGCAAAGTTTTCCTTCAGCTGTGTTACACTGACTCAGAGATCAAACCAATGATCTGGTAAGTCTGTACATTGTAATACTGGATGAATTTGATGAGTTAGGAAGGGAGTCTATTTCATAAAACCACAGGACATAGCTGGGTGGCAGACTGGAGATGCATCTCTATTAAAGGCAGTGTAAGGTGCTCCTTCCCTCCGCTAACCTACCAGTCACCCTTGGGCAAGGTTGGGGTCACCTGTCTTGTAAAGATACTGCCCAGAAGAAGGCAATGGCAAACCACTTCTGTAGACAATCTGCCAAGAAGAATCATGAACATAGAAAGACCATGATAGCCTACATTGTGTGACCTAGCACAGAATCAATGAGCAAACAAATACTGATTAGAAGAATGGAAGCTGATGGGCAACCTCACTGAGAACTTCATGATTCTGAGAGGGTCTGGCAGGGCAGACACGGAGAGAAGGTATCCTTTTGTGGGTGAGAACAATCAAAGACCATGATCGCCCATGTTATACAGCACGGCACATAATGATGATGATGATATGATATAGGAGCAGAATTAGGCCATTCAGCCCATTGAGTCTGCTCCACCATTCCATCATGGCTGATCCATTTCCCTCTCAACACCATTCCCCCCATAACACTTGACGCCCAGACTAATCTATCAACCTCCACTTTAAATATACTCACAGCTCCACAGCTGTCCATGGCAATGAATTCTGCAGATTCACCACCCTCTGGTTAAAGAAATTCCGTTCATTTCAGTAGGTGTTGACTCCCTTGTAGGGTTTACAGGTGTGAGTAAGTGTAAGATTGTCTGCTGTCTCCACTACTCTAAACTAAATGTTGCCAGCAGTCAGCAGACAACAGCAGCATCAATAAATACTCTCTGAGTGAATTCATAATTAATTTTAAACAGTAATTTCCATTTAATCTCATAGCTGTTGAGAGGAATACACCAGCTGGTGTGTGGAAACTTTCAATTAAGCTAAGTTGCTTCTCTCCTCTGTAATTCTTATTAAAATATAATACCTCATCTAAAATAGGATCTAACCATTTCCCACATCTCTGTAACAAGACCTGCTTTAGCTCCCAAACTGCCGGCTTGCTTACACTGGGTAATCATCGTGACCTTTCCACGGTGCAGTTACTCCGTTGCTGACTGAGACTGCTACAGCTCAGGGCGTTGGAGTTCAGAGTTCAATCCCAACATCCTCTTTAAGGACTCTCTCTACATCCTCCCCATGGAATGCGCATGTTTCCTCCGAGTGCTCTGGTTTCCTCCCACAGTCCAAAGACGTACTGGTTAGTAAGTTAATACTGTAGGTCATTGTCAATTGTCCTGTGATTAGTTTGGGGTTAAATTGGGGTTGTCAGGGGTTGCTTGGTGGCAATCCCATTGGTGTGTAAAGGTTAAAACTCGTGTGTAGTTTTCGTGGTAAGGTTATGGTCGCACTGGAGAGTGCAGAGGAGATTCACCAGGATGTTGGCTGCATTAGAGAGCTTTAGTTATGGGGAAAGACTGGTGAGATAGGGTCTGGTTTTGCTAGAGTGAAGGTTACTGAGAAGGTGACCTGTCAGAGCCATGTAAAAATATCAGACGTATCTTCACCACAGCAGGTGTAAGGCGCTCTTTCCCTCCACTAGCCTGCAGGTCAACCTTGGGCAAGGGGTAGCACCTGACGAGTTCTCCAGCCCCCAGTCAGGGTTGTGTGAAGCCATGGGAGCAGCTGGTGAATTTGCTAAGGACAATCATGGTCATGGAGGCATGATAGCCCATGTCATATGACATGACACATAATGATGATGTCATACGACATGGCACATGGTGATGATGGTGGTGATGAAGGTCAGAATCCCTTTTCCATGGTAGACAATCATATAGGAGGGGGCATAGGTTTAAGAAGAGAGGAGTGATGTTTACAAACAATGTGAGGGGGATGTTTTTATACAGAGTGGCTGATACCTGGAACTCAGTGACAGAGAGGTCGTGGAATCAGATCTGGTCACATTTTACGTAAGCAAGACGTGGAAGGATATGGAGCTAATGAGGACACATGGAACTGGTGTTGATGGACTAAAGGTTAGCATCAATGTGGTAGGCCGAAGGGCCTGTTACTATGCTCTGGAGGTTTACTGTAACTCCCAACCAGAAAGGTTCAGCAAATCATTCAGTTGTATCCACTCAGTGGGAGTGGTTCCATGGCACTGGTTGTAGCTGCTGATGTAGTTGTTCCCTGATGAGAGAAGCAGGGTATTTCACTCCAACATACTGCCCATCATGGAGAGAAGCAGGGTATTTCACTCCAACCTACTGCCCATCATGGAGAGAAGCAGGGTATTTCACTCCAACCTACTGCCCATCATGGAGAGAAGCAGGGTATTTCACTCCAACATACTGCCCATCATGGAGAGAAGCAGGGTATTTCACTCCAATATACTGCCCATCATGGAGAGAAGCAGGGTATTTCACTCCAACATACTGCCCATCATGGAGAGAAGCAGGGTATTTCACTCCAACATACTGCCCATCATGGAGAGAAGCAGGGTATTTCACTCTAACCTACTGCCCATCATGGAGAGAAGCGGGGTATTTCACTCCAACATACTGCCCATCATGGAGAGAAGCAGGGTATTTCACTCTAACCTACTGCCCATCATGGAGAGAAGCAGGGTATTTCACTCCAACATACTGCCCATCATGGAGAGAAGCGGGGTATTTCACTCTAACCTACTGCCCATCATGGAGAGAAGCGGGGTATTTCACTCCAACATACTGCCCATTGTTGGCCCCCAGAGATAGTATTCAAGCAGATTGTTCATCACAGTTTGTGGAATCCTGCTCTGAATAGATTAACTGCTGCCTTTCCTACATGCTGAAGGAGGTACGGGAGCCTCAGGACTCACACCAATAGATTCAAGAACAGTTATTATCCTGCTGTTTTGTACTTTGGTCCCAGAGGAACATTGTCTCGTTTAGCTATACAGTGTACATGTGTACAGTTTGAATGAAAGTAAACTTCAATATGAATCTGAACTTCACTCACCTCAACTCTGAACTGATTCAGACTCACTTTCAAGGACTCAACTACTCATGTTCTCAGTATTATTAATTAAATAATTTATTATTACTTCGTTGTATTTGCAGATTTGGTCTTACCTTGTATGTTGGTTGTTTGTCAGTCTTTGCTTTTTTTGTATTTCATTGTTCCACTGGGAATGCCTGCGAGGGTTGTATATGGTGACACGGTAGCAGAGTAGGTAGTGCAACACATTACAATACAGGCTGCGCAGGTTCGATTCCCCCCACTGCCTGCTAGGAGTTCGTACGTTCTCCCTGTGACCGCGTGGGCTTCCTCCGAGTGTTCCGGTTTCCTCCCACGTTCCTGAGGCGTACTGGTTGGTAGGTTAATCGGTCACTGTAAATTGTCCGGTGATTAGGCTTGGGTTAAATCGGATCGCTGAACGGTGCAGCTCAGAGGGCCAGAACGGCCTGTTCATGCTGTGTCACAACAAAGAAATAATAAACATATACGTACTGTGTCAATAAACTTACTTAGAATTATGGACCCACTTTCAAGGACTTTTCCTCTCATGTTCTCAGTAGTTATTGCTTTTTTTAAAATTATTTCTTTTTTTCTTCTTTCTTTTTGTATTTGCAGAGTTTCCTTGATTCTATTATGGTTATTGGATTTATTGAGTATGCCCGCAAGAAAATGAACCTCAGGTGACATCCAGGTATTTTGTTAATAAATTTACATTACATCTGTTCAAAATAAGAATATTGTCTCTTTGGAGGGTTTTGCTCAGAGATGGCAGCCAGGCAATAATCGATAATGAAACAAAGGTACATTTCCTGGTCATTGAGAGTCACCACGGCTGAGGAAAATGTTAAATTCATTCTCCGAAGCGCCGTGGGAAATTGGAACATCGAGGCAGCGGGCATGGCTGTTGGAGGCCTTTGCACTCGAGTAATCACTCTCCCTCGACGGTGAGAGAGAATTTACTGCTGATTCTCGAGTCGGTAAACTCAAAATAAAAACAATGACTGTAACGTCGAAACAGTGAGCTGTTGGTCACTGTGATAGGAGTGATACCTGTGGGATGTCAAACTGTTGGGTGAACAGTGTTTTTACATGGAGCCTGTTTGGGATTTTGCTACTGCTTGTGGTGGTGGGGGCCGATGCTGGAACAAGTGGGAGAGGGGAAAAGGTGGGTTGATGCTTTTGTCTGGGGGGGGAGGAGGGACTTTGTGGTTCTAACGTTTTCTGTCATTCATTGGGGTTATTCTGTTTCGAGGATGTCTGCAAAGAGTAAGAATTTCAGGCTGTATATTGTATACATTCTGATATTAAATGGACCATTGAATCTGCAGTTCTGCTTTGCTGGATTTCCATTTCACTCAGAATGTGTGAAGTTGGAAATTGTGTACGGAATGAGCTGTGTTTTTAAGGAAAGAGCCAAATACTCCTTGTTCTGAAGATCTAATGAGCCTATGTTCTTCTGAAAACCAATAAGGAAATAACACTTCTTGCTGCAAGGAGAATTCCACCAACCAGACTTGCATTGTTCCATTGTGTGGAAAAAAACATGTGCAACGATTGTTCGCCAGTACTGGTGAAACAGAATGGGCCAACTTTTCCTTGCATACAGACCGTTCCTTTATTATTAATTGAAACAGGAATCTTGCTGGAGAGAGGTGGGGGGTTGCAGGCAGTGAGTATCCTGGAATGGGACATGAGATCAGAATGGGAACTGGGCCAACCCAGGGGGGGTGGGGGCAAGGGGAGACTGTGGATAATGCACGGAATCCGCTACTTTCGATGACTTCACCCATTTACACACAGTGTTGGCTGGCTTACCGGCCCGCTCAGATTTGTATAAACACCATTATATAACGCCTCCTGCCTTTTCTCCAGAAGCACTTTAGTTGAATCCGGTTGAAGTCAACAACCTGTTAGTAATGGATATTTGACAAAATACATATTATATTCACTTGTCACGGCCATGGATTGCACCCTCTCACTGCCTGAACATACCACGTTGAAGGCGGGCGGCAGAAAGAGGCCAATCAGCCCTATTCTGGCCCACATTAGTTCTCGCAGCCTTGGCCCACACAGTTCCATTTGCTTCTCACCGAGAGGTCCGTCACACCACCCTCTAGCACAGGGCTTCCCAACCTAGGGTCTACGGACCACTAGGTTAATGGTAGGGGTCCCTGGCTTAAAATGGGTTGGGAACTCCTGCTCTAGCGTGAGGTTTATCCTGGGTTCTTCATTAAGTACTTAAGTGACTCTTAGAGATACGCGCCAAGTCCTGCCTCCCGTTCTGTATCTCCCGTCCCCACTTTTCTATATATTTTCCATTTCATTTCTTATTTAGTAATGTATATAATGGAAAGCAATGTGGTCCTGACGGGCTTCGTGGGTGGAAGTGTTCGCTGCAAAGAATTTGTTTCACTTTAGAGAGGAGTTGGTAAACGGCTCGGTCACGTCCTGTCTCTACCTGCCTGCAATGAGAAATAAAAATGTTCTTCCAACAACACCGAGGAAGTTTTAGAATCACATTGTTAATTTTTTTATTGAGATGAAGTGAGGAACAGGCCCTTCCTGTCCTACGAGCCGTGCTGCCCAGTAACTCCCGATTTAACCCTAGTCTGATCACTGGACAATCTTCAATGATCAATTAATCTACCAACCAGTGTGTCTCTGGGCTGTGGGAGGAAACCTGAGCATTCGGAGGAAATCACACGCGTATGGGAAGGAACGTACAAACTTGCTTGCTGAGGACACCAGAGTTGAAATCTGAATGCAGACACCCTGAGCTGTAATAACGTCGTGCTAACTGCTGTGCTACGCAACTGAGATAACTGGGTGTAATCTTTAGAAAAAGTAGCCGGAAAGAGCAGCTGGTAGAGTCAAGGATTTGTACAGTACAGAACCAGGCCCTTCGGCCCTTTTGATGCATGCAGCCCATTATGCTACTCACTCTGATACCATGCTGGGTCCGTAGCCTCCCTTGCCGTGGTGATTCAGGTAGATGCAACACACAAGAACACAAGATGTTGGAGGACCTCAGTGGTATCTATACCCAGGAGGTATCAGGAGCCCTGGTGAAAGGTCTTGACCTGAAATGCCAACTGCTTTTTCCCTCCACAGATGCTGCCTGACCTGCTGAGGTAGCCACAGAGTTGGAGCACAGAAACAGGCCCTCTGGCCCTTCGGATCCGTCCGAACCATTTAAGCTGCATAATCCCACTGACCTGCTCCCGGACAATAGCTCTCCCTTCCCCTCCCATCCAGATCTCTCTTCAAAGGTGAAATCGTGCTCGAGTGCACTACTTGCACTGACATTCCCTGTGACTATTCAAGTGCTGCTCCAGATTGCCAGTATCTGCATTTTTGCTTGCTTTTCCAGATGTTTATTGAACGTTGAGTATTTGTTTAACGTGCCTGCTGAGCCGTTCAGAGGGGATTTGAGGGGGGATGTTTTCACACTCAAGGTAGTTGGAATCTGCAAGGCGGAGGGGAAGAAGCTGTCCCTGATTTGATGAGTGTGTACTTTCAGGCTCCTGTACCTCCTCCCTGATGGTAGCAATGAGATGAGGGCAGGTCCTGGATGGTGGGGGTCCTTAATGATGGACGCTGCCTTTTTGAGGCATGGCCTTTTGGAGGGGAGGTTTGCGTCCACATTGGAGCTGACTGAGTTTACAACTTTCTGCAGCTTTTTCCAATCCTCCATACCAGATGGAGAGGCAGCCAGTTCGAATGCTCTCCATGGTACAACTGTAGAAATTTGCAAGTGTCTTTAGTGACATAGCAATCCTCCTCATACTCCTAATGAAATATAACCTTCTTTGTAACTGCACGGATATGTAGGACATAATATTCTTATTGTTTAACTTTGTACAACCTGAATGCAATGTTGGTATGAATTAGCCTGTAGGGCTGGTATGCAAGGTAAGTTTTTCAATGGTATCTAGATATATGTGACAATAATGAACTGATTTATTAATACAAGAAACACAAAAATACTGGTGGAAATCAGCAGGTCAGACAGCATCTACGGAGATGAATAGATAGCCCACGGGACTCTTCTTCAGGACTCATCAGCAAATTTACTAATATATTGCAAATTGTCCTGTGATTAGGCTAGGGTTAAATTGGGGGATTGCTGGGTGGCATGTTTCGAAAGGCTGGAAGGGTGTGTTCTGCACTGTATCTCAACAAACAAACACATAAATAGAAAGATAAATAGATGAATGAATGAATAGATAGACAGATAAATAAATAAAGATAAAGGCTGGTAGTTGCACCATTGCAAGGGTTATCCATTCCAGCTCAAAAAAAAGTGCATGTTGCATGTTTTAACCCCGATCACCAAAATCCCTTTTGAGGTGAAAAGGGATGATCCAGCCATTTGTATAAGCAACAAGGAGGTGGAGATAATGTTTGTACTGAGGACGTTATTTGAAGGGAAGTGATTTTTCCGCGTTGTCTGAGGCACAAAGCAACGGGCTCCTTGCTATCGACATGATTCTTCTGACCTACTTGGGATCTTAATTTTCCTTCCCCGTTGCTTGCTGTTCATCGGGTGTGACGTGTGACACTGGGTTATTCTGTGCAGATGACAGATCTGTGAATGGAGTGGTGTAGGCTTGAGTGACGGGATGTCTTCTCCAATCCAGGACTCTCCCGGCTCTCGGATCCAAACGTTGATCTGCTCACAGCGGGACATGACAACCGTCGCTCCCAACACCAAGTCTCATTTCAGCGATAATAAATGATTTTAGCAGAAATAAAAAAAGCAAAAAGTGGTTAGAAATACTTAGGGCGGGATTCCCAGAACCACACCATTTTGCTTTTGCGTCAGATCACAGGGAGGAAAAATAACAGATTATAGTTAAGTTACGAAGCTAGAGGTTTGGTAACAACAGCTAAAATACTTTATCTTACTGTTATATAGGACAGTGGGTTCCTCAAATTCAAACCTCTTCACTGCAGCGTTAGCGCAGTTAGTTGGTTAACTAGAACTAATAACTAACTTGGAAATGCAACATAAACATGAACTGATAGATGAGTAATTAGTATTATATGTTTTTTAAATATCCTATTTCAGGATCTTGGTGATCTCAGCAAATATATATTTTATTTCACAGGTCCATTTGTCCTTGAGAAGGCCAGACCCGAACACAAAGGGGATTAAACACGAGAGATTCTGCAGATGCTAGAAATGCAAAGCAACAGACATAAGGCGGTAGAGGTTCTGGGCTGAGACCCCTCATCACTGGGATGACTCGGAGCTCCTCGAGCATGCGCGCAGGGAGACTCCGGCAGAGACAAGTCTCTCATCTGGCGCACACAACATTCCCTGCCCGGATAATCTGGATGAATGCAGAATGCTGGGTGACCCGAAACGTCGGCTGTTCATTCCCCTCCATAGACGCTGCCTGACCTGCTGAGTACCCCCAACATTTTGTGTGTGTTACGAAGGGGACTGTTTTGTAACTGTTAAGCTAATGCAATCTTGTAAACTAATGTGCTTTGAGTGGGCCCTGGTCAGCGTTTGGATTATGTTTCGTGTTGATTATTATTATTTTTGTTTATATAATCAGACGGCACAGAATCACCATGCCCAAGCATCAAGTACCCATCTCTACCGGTCCCGTTTACCATCACGTGGTCTGCATCTTTCTTGATCTTGGTGATTCAAGGGCTGCTTCATCACTATTGTGTGGGCACCTATCGAGCACCCCCGCTCCATCCGCCAGGAGCGGAATTTCCCAGCAACTAACCATTTTAAGCCCTATTCCCTACTCTCGTTCCGATGTGTCAGTCCATGGCCTCCTGTCCTGCCAAGATGAGGCTGCCCTCAAGGGTGGGGGAGCCACACCTTGTATTCCATCTCGACAGCCTCCAACCTGATCGCTTTAGCATCGATTTCTCCTTTTGGTAATTTTCCCTCTCCCTTCCCTCTTCAGCTATTCCCCACTCTGGCCTCTTATCTCTCTTCACCCGCCTATCACCTCCCCCTGGTGCCCCTCCTCCTTCCCTGTCTCCTATGTCCACTCTCCTCTCCTATCAGATTCCTTCCTTTCCCACGCACCTGGCTTCACCTATCACCTTCCAGCTAGCCTCCTTCCCCTCCCCCCACCATTTTTATTCTGGCATCTTCCCCCTTCCCTTCCAGTCCTGAAGAAGGGTCTCGGCCCGACACGTCGACTGCTTATTCATTTCCAGAGATGCTGCCCGGCCTGCTGAGTTCCTCCAGCAGTCTGTGTGTGTTGCTCAGGATTTCCAATACAACAAAAATGGAAGGACTTGCTGGTACTACAGAACGCTGGGCTGGCTTCTCCTGGGCGAGATTTCACAAAGAGAAAAAATGCAATGCCCTTTGCTCAAAGCTTGTTCCCCAATCAACACTTAAATCAGATTGTTAAATTA
>NC_133148.1:44718294-44738593 GCF_048418815.1 Hemitrygon akajei
GGTGTATGCCCCTTTTGGACCTTAGGATTAGGTTTAAATTTTAGGCTAGTGGATATATTTAAACTGGCCGACGCCTTCACCAATCAAACCCAACACTTATTCCTGTTGAAATTACCCCTCTTGACACGGGACACTGTCTATGGGGGTTTAGCAAGGGTCAATCAGGATGTGCTTTGGGTTTGTGGGGCTAAAGCCAGGGTTAATCGGGGAGTGAATAGGGTTTGTGGGGGTGTGTACCCCATCTAAACTTTAGTAGGGTTTGTGGGGGTGTGTACCCCATCTAAACTTTAGTAGGGTTTGTGGGGGTGTGTACCCCATCTAAACTTTAGTAGGGTTTATGGGGGTGTATACCCCATCTAAACTTTAAGATTAGGTTTAAGTTTTAAGCTAGTGAATATATATGTTTGACTAGGAGATATTAGAATACAGAATTTTAAATGACGGTATATGAACTGCTATGGCGAATGAGCTAATATAATAAAGCCAGGTTAATCTGGACCATGCCTTTCATTATCAAGGTCCGACACCACTTGGTTCAACGAACCGGGTGTGCACTGGGACACATCATCAGTAATGTAACCTCGGATCATCAGGTGTTTCGGGCCTTTAATCACTAGACACCCTACTCGAGGTGGCCCAACAGTGTCAAGCTCAGACACTGCCTGTATTCCTCCCAGGGACCAATAATGAGAGGCATGTAATTCTAAGGGTAATGATATTTTTTTAAAAAAATCACTACCTGGCATCTATATGCCAAGGGTTACATGGAAAATAAAACAATAATATTCTTACCACTAGTTTTGTGTCTTGGGTCAACCATTTTAACTCCAACAAACTGCCTCCAACAACGCTTGACTCCCGCCTGGGAGACCAAATCCACTTACTCCCATCACTCCGGTCTCCCGGGGAGGTCTCTGAAAAATGCTATCCGGTTAAAACGTCCCTAGCCCGGGACTCCATCTCCACTTTTATTGTGTCCTAAAACCTGTCTGACCACTCCAACTGCAGACCCTATCTGTTGCTAGGATACCAAGCAGCCTTACCTATTCAACTCTTAAAGGTACACTGTCCATTTGGGTTTAAATATCTAAGCCTTCTCATTGGCCTCCAGTGGCCTGGAGAATGAAGAGCGTGTCACTGTAAGGTTAGGTTGAGATTATGCGGGCAGTGGGCAAAAAAGCCCCCTCGTGTTTTTTGATCTCGCCACTTGAGATTCAATTTCACGTGACCCTGCCACTTTGAACTGGCCCACGCCTTCATTAACCAGGTCCACCACTTGCCTTTATTGAAACTTGCCCCTCTTAACACAGAATATCCAATTTATGGGAATTTACTAAGTTAGGGTGAAATTATGCGGGCAGTGGGCAATTCAGCCCTCTTGTGCTTTCTGATCTTGCCACTTGAGATTCAGTTTCACACGACCCTGCCACTTCAAAATGACCGACGCCTTCACTAACCAAGTCCAACACTCATCCCTGTTGAAATTTACCCCTCTCGACCCGGAGCACTAAGTCTATGGGGATTTAACAAGGGTCAATCAGGGTGTGCTTTGGGTTTGTGGGGCTAAAACCAGAGTTAATCGGGAAGTGCCTAAAATTTATGGGGATGTGCACCCCATCTGGATTAGGTTTAAATTTTAAACCATACAGGCAGTGGGCAATTCAGCCCTCTTGTGCTTTCTGATCTCGCCACCAGAGATTCAGTTTCACACGATCCTGCCACTTTAAACTGGCCCACGCCTTTACCAACCAGGCCCAACACTTATCCCTGTTGATCAGTCAGGGTGTGCTTTAGGTTTGTACGGCTGAAGCCAGAGTTCCTAGGGTTTGTGGGGGTGTATGCCCCTTTTGGACCTTAGGATTAGGTTTAAATTTTAGGCTAGTGGATATATTTAAACTGGCCGACGCCTTCACCAATCAAACCCAACACTTATTCCTGTTGAAATTACCCCTCTTGACACGGGACACTGTCTATGGGGGTTTAGCAAGGGTCAATCAGGATGTGCTTTGGGTTTGTGGGGCTAAAGCCAGGGTTAATCGGGGAGTGAATAGGGTTTGTGGGGGTGTGTACCCCATCTAAACTTTAGTAGGGTTTGTGGGGGTGTGTACCCCATCTAAACTTTAGTAGGGTTTGTGGGGGTGTGTACCCCATCTAAACTTTAGTAGGGTTTATGGGGGTGTATACCCCATCTAAACTTTAAGATTAGGTTTAAGTTTTAAGCTAGTGAATATATATGTTTGACTAGGAGATATTAGAATACAGAATTTTAAATGACGGTATATGAACTGCTATGGCGAATGAGCTAATATAATAAAGCCAGGTTAATCTGGACCATGCCTTTCATTATCAAGGTCCGACACCACTTGGTTCAACGAACCGGGTGTGCACTGGGACACATCATCAGTAATGTAACCTCGGATCATCAGGTGTTTCGGGCCTTTAATCACTAGACACCCTACTCGAGGTGGCCCAACAGTGTCAAGCTCAGACACTGCCTGTATTCCTCCCAGGGACCAATAATGAGAGGCATGTAATTCTAAGGGTAATGATATTTTTTTAAAAAAATCACTACCTGGCATCTATATGCCAAGGGTTACATGGAAAATAAAACAATAATATTCTTACCACTAGTTTTGTGTCTTGGGTCAACCATTTTAACTCCAACAAACTGCCTCCAACAACGCTTGACTCCCGCCTGGGAGACCAAATCCACTTACTCCCATCACTCCGGTCTCCCGGGGAGGTCTCTGAAAAATGCTATCCGGTTAAAACGTCCCTAGCCCGGGACTCCATCTCCACTTTTATTGTGTCCTAAAACCTGTCTGACCACTCCAACTGCAGACCCTATCTGTTGCTAGGATACCAAGCAGCCTTACCTATTCAACTCTTAAAGGTACACTGTCCATTTGGGTTTAAATATCTAAGCCTTCTCATTGGCCTCCAGTGGCCTGGAGAATGAAGAGCGTGTCACTGTAAGGTTAGGTTGAGATTATGCGGGCAGTGGGCAAAAAAGCCCCCTCGTGTTTTTTGATCTCGCCACTTGAGATTCAATTTCACGTGACCCTGCCACTTTGAACTGGCCCACGCCTTCATTAACCAGGTCCACCACTTGCCTTTATTGAAACTTGCCCCTCTTAACACAGAATATCCAATTTATGGGAATTTACTAAGTTAGGGTGAAATTATGCGGGCAGTGGGCAATTCAGCCCTCTTGTGCTTTCTGATCTTGCCACTTGAGATTCAGTTTCACACGACCCTGCCACTTCAAAATGACCGACGCCTTCACTAACCAAGTCCAACACTCATCCCTGTTGAAATTTACCCCTCTCGACCCGGAGCACTAAGTCTATGGGGATTTAACAAGGGTCAATCAGGGTGTGCTTTGGGTTTGTGGGGCTAAAACCAGAGTTAATCGGGAAGTGCCTAAAATTTATGGGGATGTGCACCCCATCTGGATTAGGTTTAAATTTTAAACCATACAGGCAGTGGGCAATTCAGCCCTCTTGTGCTTTCTGATCTCGCCACCAGAGATTCAGTTTCACACGATCCTGCCACTTTAAACTGGCCCACGCCTTTACCAACCAGGCCCAACACTTATCCCTGTTGATCAGTCAGGGTGTGCTTTAGGTTTGTACGGCTGAAGCCAGAGTTAATCGGGAAGTGCCTAGGGTTTGTGGGGGTGTATGCCCCTTTTGGACCCTAGGATTAGGTTTAAATTTTAGGCTAGTGGATATATTTAAACTGGCCGACGCCTTCACCAATCAGACCCAACACTTATTCCTGTTGAAATTACCCCTCTTGACACGGGACACTGTCTATGGGGGTTTAGCAAGGGTCAATCAGGATGTGCTTTGGGTTTGTGGGGCTAAAGCCAGGGTTAATCGGGGAGTGAATAGGGTTTGTGGGGGTGTGTACCCCATCTAAACTTTAGTAGGGTTTGTGGGGGTGTGTACCCCATCTAAACTTTAGTAGGGTTTGTGGGGGTGTGTACCCCATCTAAACTTTAGTAGGGTTTATGGGGGTGTATACCCCATCTAAACTTTAAGATTAGGTTTAAGTTTTAAGCTAGTGAATATATATGTTTGACTAGGAGATATTAGAATACAGAATTTTAAATGACGGTATATGAACTGCTATGGCGAATGAGCTAATATAATAAAGCCAGGTTAATCTGGACCATGCCTTTCATTATCAAGGTCCGACACCACTTGGTTCAACGAACCGGGTGTGCACTGGGACACATCATCAGTAATGTAACCTCGGATCATCAGGTGTTTCGGGCCTTTAATCACTAGACACCCTACTCGAGGTGGCCCAACAGTGTCAAGCTCAGACACTGCCTGTATTCCTCCCAGGGACCAATAATGAGAGGCATGTAATTCTAAGGGTAATGATATTTTTTTAAAAAAATCACTACCTGGCATCTATATGCCAAGGGTTACATGGAAAATAAAACAATAATATTCTTACCACTAGTTTTGTGTCTTGGGTCAACCATTTTAACTCCAACAAACTGCCTCCAACAACGCTTGACTCCCGCCTGGGAGACCAAATCCACTTACTCCCATCACTCCGGTCTCCCGGGGAGGTCTCTGAAAAATGCTATCCGGTTAAAACGTCCCTAGCCCGGGACTCCATCTCCACTTTTATTGTGTCCTAAAACCTGTCTGACCACTCCAACTGCAGACCCTATCTGTTGCTAGGATACCAAGCAGACTTACCTATTCAACTCTTAAAGGTACACTGTCCATTTGGGTTTAAATATCTAAGCCTTCTCATTGGCCTCCAGTGGCCTGGAGAATGAAGAGCGTGTCACTGTAAGGTTAGGTTGAGATTATGCGGGCAGTGGGCAAAAAAGCCCCCTCGTGTTTTTTGATCTCGCCACTTGAGATTCAATTTCACGTGACCCTGCCACTTTGAACTGGCCCACGCCTTCATTAACCAGGTCCACCACTTGCCTTTATTGAAACTTGCCCCTCTTAACACAGAATATCCAATTTATGGGAACTTACTAAGTTAGGGTGAAATTATGCGGGCAGTGGGCAATTCAGCCCTCTTGTGCTTTCTGATCTTGCCACTTGAGATTCAGTTTCACACGACCCTGCCACTTCAAAATGACCGACGCCTTCACTAACCAAGTCCAACACTCATCCCTGTTGAAATTTACCCCTCTCGACCCGGAGCACTAAGTCTATGGGGATTTAACAAGGGTCAATCAGGGTGTGCTTTGGGTTTGTGGGGCTAAAACCAGAGTTAATCGGGAAGTGCCTAAAATTTATGGGGATGTGCACCCCATCTGGATTAGGTTTAAATTTTAAACCATACAGGCAGTGGGCAATTCAGCCCTCTTGTGCTTTCTGATCTCGCCACCAGAGATTCAGTTTCACACGATCCTGCCACTTTAAACTGGCCCACGCCTTTACCAACCAGGCCCAACACTTATCCCTGTTGATCAGTCAGGGTGTGCTTTAGGTTTGTACGGCTGAAGCCAGAGTTCCTAGGGTTTGTGGGGGTGTATGCCCCTTTTGGACCTTAGGATTAGGTTTAAATTTTAGGCTAGTGGATATATTTAAACTGGCCGACGCCTTCACCAATCAAACCCAACACTTATTCCTGTTGAAATTACCCCTCTTGACACGGGACACTGTCTATGGGGGTTTAGCAAGGGTCAATCAGGATGTGCTTTGGGTTTGTGGGGCTAAAGCCAGGGTTAATCGGGAAGTGCCTAGGGTTTGTGGGGGTGTATGCCCCTTTTGGACCCTAGGATTAGGTTTAAATTTTAGGCTAGTGGATATATTTAAACTGGCCGACGCCTTCACCAATCAGACCCAACACTTATTCCTGTTGAAATTACCCCTCTTGACACGGGACACTGTCTATGGGGGTTTAGCAAGGGTCAATCAGGATGTGCTTTGGGTTTGTGGGGCTAAAGCCAGGGTTAATCGGGGAGTGAATAGGGTTTGTGGGGGTGTGTACCCCATCTAAACTTTAGTAGGGTTTGTGGGGGTGTGTACCCCATCTAAACTTTAGTAGGGTTTGTGGGGGTGTGTACCCCATCTAAACTTTAAGATTAGGTTTAAGTTTTAAGCTAGTGAATATATATGTTTGACTAGGAGATATTAGAATACAGAATTTTAAATGACGGTATATGAACTGCTATGGCGAATGAGCTAGTATAATAAAGCCAGGTTAATCTAGACCATGCCTTTCATTATCAAGGTCCGACACCACTTGGTTCAACGAACCGGGTGTGCACTGGGACACATCATCAGTAATGTAACCTCGGATCATCAGGTGTTTCGGGCCTTTAATCACTAGACACCCTACTCGAGGTGGCCCAACAGTGTCAGGCTCAGACACTGCCTGTATTCCTCCCAGGGACCAATAATGAGAGGCATGTAATTCTAAGGGTAATGATATTTTTTAAAAAAAATCACTACCTGGCATCTATATGCCAAGGGTTACATGGAAAATAAAACAATAATATTCTTACCACTAGTTTTGTGTCTTGGGTCAACCATTTTAACTCCAACAAACTGCCTCCAACAACGCTTGACTCCCGCCTGGGAGACCAAATCCACTTACTCCCATTACTCCGGTCTCCCGGGGAGGTCTCTGAAAAATGCTATCCGGTTAAAACATCCCTAGCCCGGGACTCCATCTCCACTTTTATTGTGTCCTAAAACCTGTCTGACCACTCCAACTGCAGACCCTATCTGTTGCTAGGATACCAAGCAGCCTTACCTATTCAACTCTTAAAGGTACACTGTCCATTTGGGTTTAAATATCTAAGCCTTCTTATTGGCCTCCAGTGGCCTGGAGAATGAAGAGCGTGTCACTGTAAGGTTAGGTTGAGATTATGCGGGCAGTGGGCAAAAAAGCCCCCTCGTGTTTTTTGATCTCGCCACTTGAGATTCAATTAGGGTTAGGGTTAGGGTTAGGGTTAGGGTTAGGGTTAGGGTTAGGGTTAGGGTTAGGGTTTAGGGTTAGGGTTAGGGTTAGGGTTAGGGTTAGGGTTAGGGTTAGGGTTAGGGTTAGGGTTAGGGTTAGGGTTAGGGTTAGGTTGAGATTATGCGGGCAGTAGGCAAAAAAGCCCCCTCGTGCTTTTTGATCTCGCCACTTGAGATTCAATTTCACGCGACCCTGCCACTTTGAACTGGCCCACGCCTTCATTAACCAGGTCCAACACTTGCCTTTATTGAAACTTGCCCCTCTTAACACAGAATATCCAGTTTATGGGGATTTAAACCAGTATTAATCAGGGTATACTTAGGGTTTGTGGGGGGGTGTGTGTGCCCCTTTTGGACTTTAGGATTAGGTTTGAGTGTAGGCCTGGTGGATGTATATGTTTGGCTGGGAGAGCAAGGGTTAATCGGGGTGTGTTTAGGGTTTGTGGGGCTGAAGCCAGGGCTAATCGGGAAGTGCCTAGGGTTTGTGGGGGTGTGTGCCCCTTTTGGACTTTAGGATTAGGTTTGAGTGTAGGCCTGGTGGATGTATATGTTTGGCTGGGAGAGCAAGGGTTAATCGGGGTGTGTTTAGGGTTTGTGGGGCTGAAGCCAGGGCTAATCGGGAAGTGCCTAGGGTTTGTGGGGGTGTGTGCCCCTTTTGGACTTTAGGATTAGGTTTGAGTGTTGGACCGGTGGATGTACATATCGGTTTGTGGGGGTTTAGCAAGGGTTAATCGGGGTGTGCTTAGGGTTTGTGGGGCTGAAGCCCGGGCTAATCAGGAAGTGTCTAGGGTTTGTGGGGGTGTGTGTGCCCCTTTTGGACTTTAGGATTAGGTTAGGGTTAGGGTTAGGGTTAGGGTTAGGGTTAGGGTTAGGGTTAGGGTTAGGGTTAGGGTTAGGGTTAGGGTTAGGGTTAGGGTTAGGGTTAGGGTTAGGGTTAGGGTTAGGGTTAGGGTTAGGGTTAGGGTTAGGGTTAGGGTTAGGGTTAGGGTTAGGGTTAGGGTTAGGGTTAGGGTTAGGGTTAGGGTTAGGGTTAGGGTTAGGGTTAGGGTTAGGGTTAGGGTTAGGGTTAGGGTTAGGGTTAGGGTTAGGGTTAGGGTTAGGGTTAGGGTTAGGGTTAGGGTTTAGGGTTAGGGTTAGGGTTAGGGTTAGGGTTAGGGTTAGGGTTAGGGTTAGGGTTAGGGTTAGGGTTAGGGTTAGGGTTAGGGTTAGGGTTAGGGTTAGGGTTAGGGTTAGGGTTAGGGTTAGGGTTAGGGTTAGGGTTAGGGTTAGGGTTAGGGTTAGGGTTAGGGTTAGGGTTAGGGTTAGGGTTAGGGTTAGGGTTAGGGTTAGGGTTAGGGTTAGGGTTAGGGTTAGGGCCCGCATTAGGGTTAGGGCCCGCATTAGGGTAGGGTTAGGGTTAGGGTTAGGGTTAGGGTTAGGGTTAGGGTTAGGGTTAGGGTTAGGGTTAGGGTTAGGGTTAGGGTTAGGGTTAGGGTTAGGGTTAGGGTTAGGGTTAGGGTTAGGGTTAGGGTTAGGGTTAGGGTTAGGGTTAGGGTTAGGGTTAGGGTTAGGGTTAGGGTTAGGGTTAGGGTTAGGGTTAGGGTTAGGGTTAGGGTTAGGGTTAGGGTTAGGGTTAGGGTTAGGGTTAGGGTTAGGGTTAGGGTTAGGGTTAGGGTTAGGGTTAGGGTTAGGGTTAGGGTTAGGGTTAGGGTTAGGGTTAGGGTTAGGGTTAGGGTTAGGGTTAGGGTTAGGGTTAGGGTTAGGGTTAGGGTTAGGGTTAGGGTTAGGGTTAGGGTTAGGGTTAGGGTTAGGGTTAGGGTTAGGGTTAGGGTTAGGGTTAGGGTTAGGGTTAGGGTTAGGGTTAGGGTTAGGGTTAGGGTTAGGGTTAGGGTTAGGGTTAGGGTTAGGGTTAGGGTTAGGGTTAGGGTTAGGGTCCCCGCATTAGGGTTAGGGCCCCCCCCCCCCGCATTAGGGTTAGGGTTAGGGTTAGGGTTAGGGTTAGGGTTAGGGTTAGGGTTAGGGTTAGGGTTAGGGTTAGGGTTAGGGTTAGGGTTAGGGTTAGGGTTTGGGTTAGGGTTAGGGTTAGGGTTAGGGTTAGGGTTAGGGTTAGGGTTAGGGTTAGGGCTAGGGCTAGGGCTAGGGCTAGGGCTAGGGCTAGGGCTAGGGCTAGGGCTAGGGCTAGGGCTAGGGCTAGGGCTAGGGCTAGGGCTAGGGCTAGGGCTAGGGCTAGGGCTAGGGCTAGGGCTAGGGCTAGGGCTAGGGCTAGGGCTAGGGCTAGGGCTAGGGCTAGGGCTAGGGCTAGGGCTAGGGCTAGGCTAGGGCTAGGGCTAGGGCTAGGGCTAGGGCTAGGGCTAGGGCTAGGGCTAGGGCTAGGGCTAGGGCTAGGGCTAGGGCTAGGGCTAGGGCTAGGGCTAGGGCTAGGGCTAGGGCTAGGGCTAGGGCTAGGGCTAGGGCTAGGGCTAGGCTAGGGCTAGGGCTAGGGCTAGGGCTAGGGCTAGGGCTAGGGCTAGGGCTAGGGCTAGGGCTAGGGCTAGGGCTAGGGCTAGGGCTAGGGCTAGGGCTAGGGCTAGGGCTAGGGCTAGGGCTAGGGCTAGGGCTAGGGCTAGGGCTAGGGCTAGGGCTAGGGCCTAGGGCTAGGGCTAGGGCTAGGGCTAGGGCTAGGGCTAGGGCTAGGGCTAGGGCTAGGGCTAGGGCTAGGGCTAGGGCTAGGGCTAGGGCTAGGGCTAGGGCTAGGGCTAGGGCTAGGGCTAGGGCTAGGGCTAGGGCTAGGGCTAGGGCTAGGGCTAGGGCTAGGGCTAGGGCTAGGGCTAGGGCTAGGCTAGGGCTAGGGCTAGGGCTAGGGCTAGGGCTAGGGCTAGGGCTAGGGCTAGGGCTAGGGCTAGGGCTAGGGCTAGGGCTAGGGCTAGGGCTAGGGCTAGGGCTAGGGCTAGGGCTAGGGCTAGGGCTAGGGCTAGGGCTAGGGCTAGGGCTAGGGCTAGGGCTAGGGCTAGGGCTAGGGCTAGGGCTAGGGCTAGGGCTAGGCTAGGGCTAGGGCTAGGGCTAGGGCTAGGGCTAGGGCTAGGGCTAGGGTTAGGGTTAGGGTTAGGGTTAGGGTTAGGGTTAGGGTTAGGGTTAGGGTTAGGGTTAGGGTTAGGGTTAGGGTTAGGGTTAGGGTTAGGGTTAGGGTTAGGGTTAGGGTTAGGGTTAGGGTTAGGGTTAGGGTTAGGGTTAGGGTTAGGGTTAGGGTTAGGGTTAGGGTTAGGGTTAGGGTTAGGGTTAGGGTTAGGGTTAGGGTTAGGGTTAGGGTTAGGGTTAGGGTTAGGGTTAGGGTTAGGGTTAGGGTTAGGGTTAGGGTTAGGGTTAGGGTTAGGGTTAGGGTTAGGGTTAGGGTTAGGGTTAGGGTTAGGGTTAGGGTTAGGGTTAGGGTTAGGGTTAGGGTTAGGGTTAGGGTTAGGGTTAGGGTTAGGGTTAGGGTTAGGGTTAGGGTTAGGGTTAGGGTTAGGGTTAGGGTTAGGGTTAGGGTTAGGGTTAGGGTTAGGGTTAGGGTTAGGGTTAGGGTTAGGGTTAGGGTTAGGGTTAGGGTTAGGGTTAGGGTTAGGGTTAGGGTTAGGGTTAGGGTTAGGGTTAGGGTTAGGGTTAGGGTTAGGGTTAGGGTTAGGGTTAGGGTTAGGGTTAGGGTTAGGGTTAGGGTTAGGGTTAGGGTTAGGGTTAGGGTTAGGGTTAGGGTTAGGGTTAGGGTTAGGGTTAGGGTTAGGGTTAGGGTTAGGGTTAGGGTTAGGGTTAGGGTTAGGGTTAGGGTTAGGGTTAGGGTTAGGGTTAGGGTTAGGGTTAGGGTTAGGGTTAGGGTTAGGGTTAGGGTTAGGGTTAGGGTTAGGGTTAGGGTTAGGGTTAGGGTTAGGGTTAGGGTTAGGGTTAGGGTTAGGGTTAGGGTTAGGGTTAGGGTTAGGGTTAGGGTTAGGGTTAGGGTTAGGGTTAGGGTTAGGGTTAGGGTTAGGGTTAGGGTTAGGGTTAGGGTTAGGGTTAGGGTTAGGGTTAGGGTTAGGGTTAGGGTTAGGGTTAGGGTTAGGGTTAGGGTTAGGGTTAGGGTTAGGGTTAGGGTTAGGGTTAGGGTTAGGGTTAGGGTTAGGGTTAGGGTTAGGGTTAGGGTTAGGGTTAGGGTTAGGGTTAGGGTTAGGGTTAGGGTTAGGGTTAGGGTTAGGGTTAGGGTTAGGGTTAGGGTTAGGGTTAGGGTTAGGGTTAGGGTTAGGGTTAGGGTTAGGGTTAGGGTTAGGGTTAGGGTTAGGGTTAGGGTTAGGGTTAGGGTTAGGGTTAGGGTTAGGGTTAGGGTTAGGGTTAGGGTTAGGGTTAGGGTTAGGGTTAGGGTTAGGGTTAGGGTTAGGGTTAGGGTTAGGGTTAGGGTTAGGGTTAGGGTTAGGGTTAGGGTTAGGGTTAGGGTTAGGGTTAGGGTTAGGGTTAGGGTTAGGGTTAGGGTTAGGGTTAGGGTTAGGGTTAGGGTTAGGGTTAGGGTTAGGGTTAGGGTTAGGGTTAGGGTTAGGGTTAGGGTTAGGGTTAGGGTTAGGGTTAGGGTTAGGGTTAGGCGTTAGGGTTAGGGTTAGGGTTAGGGTTAGGGTTAGGGTTAGGGTTAGGGTTAGGGTTAGGGTTAGGGTTAGGGTTAGGGTTAGGGTTAGGGTTAGGGTTAGGGTTAGGGTTAGGGTTAGGGTTAGGGTTAGGGTTAGGGTTAGGGTTAGGGTTAGGGTTAGGGTTAGGGTTAGGGTTAGGGTTAGGGTTAGGGTTAGGGTTAGGGTTAGGGTTAGGGTTAGGGTTAGGGTTAGGGTTAGGGTTAGGGTTAGGGTTAGGGTTAGGGTTAGGGTTAGGGTTAGGGTTAGGGTTAGGGTTAGGGTTAGGGTTAGGGTTAGGGTTAGGGTTAGGGTTAGGGTTAGGGTTAGGGTTAGGGTTAGGGTTAGGGTTAGGGTTAGGGTTAGGGTTAGGGTTAGGGTTAGGGTTAGGGTTAGGGTTAGGGTTAGGGTTAGGGTTAGGGTTAGGGTTAGGGTTAGGGTTAGGGTTAGGGTTAGGGTTAGGGTTAGGGTTAGGGTTAGGGTTAGGGTTAGGGTTAGGGTTAGGGTTAGGGTTAGGGTTAGGGTTAGGGTTAGGGTTAGGGTTAGGGTTAGGGTTAGGGTTAGGGTTAGGGTTAGGGTTAGGGTTAGGGTTAGGGTTAGGGTTAGGGTTAGGGTTAGGGTTAGGGTTAGGGTTAGGGTTAGGGTTAGGGTTAGGGTTAGGGTTAGGGTTAGGGTTAGGGTTAGGGTTAGGGTTAGGGTTAGGGCTTAGGGTTAGGGTTAGGGTTAGGGTTAGGGTTAGGGTTAGGGTTAGGGTTAGGGTTAGGGTTAGGGTTAGGGTTAGGGTTAGGGTTAGGGTTAGGGTTAGGGTTAGGGTTAGGGTTAGGGTTAGGGTTAGGGTTAGGGTTAGGGTTAGGGTTAGGGTTAGGGTTAGGGTTAGGGTTAGGGTTAGGGTTAGGGTTAGGGTTAGGGTTAGGGTTAGGGTTAGGGTTAGGGTTAGGGTTAGGGTTAGGGTTAGGGTTAGGGTTAGGGTTAGGGTTAGGGTTAGGGTTAGGGTTAGGGTTAGGGTTAGGGTTAGGGTTAGGGTTAGGGTTAGGGTTAGGGTTAGGGTTAGGGTTAGGGTTAGGGTTAGGGTTAGGGTTAGGGTTAGGGTTAGGGTTAGGGTTAGGGTTAGGGTTAGGGTTAGGGTTAGGGTTAGGGTTAGGGTTAGGGTTAGGGTTAGGGTTAGGGTTAGGGTTAGGGTTAGGGTTAGGGTTAGGGTTAGGGTTAGGGTTAGGGTTAGGGTTAGGGTTAGGGTTAGGGTTAGGGTTAGGGTTAGGGTTAGGGTTAGGGTTAGGGTTAGGGTTAGGGTTAGGGTTAGGGTTAGGGTTAGGGTTAGGGTTAGGGTTAGGGTTAGGGTTAGGGTTAGGGTTAGGGTTAGGGTTAGGGTTAGGGTTAGGGTTAGGGTTAGGGTTAGGGTTAGGGTTAGGGTTAGGGTTAGGGTTAGGGTTAGGGTTAGGGTTAGGGTTAGGGTTAGGGTTAGGGTTAGGGTTAGGGTTAGGGTTAGGGTTAGGGTTAGGGTTAGGGTTAGGGTTAGGGTTAGGGTTAGGGTTAGGGTTAGGGTTAGGGTTAGGGTTAGGGTTAGGGTTAGGGTTAGGGTTAGGGTTAGGGTTAGGGTTAGGGTTAGGGTTAGGGTTAGGGTTAGGGTTAGGGTTAGGGTTAGGGTTAGGGTTAGGGTTAGGGTTAGGGTTAGGGTTAGGGTTAGGGTTAGGGTTAGGGTTAGGGTTAGGGTTAGGGTTAGGGTTAGGGTTAGGGTTAGGGTTAGGGTTAGGGTTAGGGTTAGGGTTAGGGTTAGGGTTAGGGTTAGGGTTAGGGTTAGGGTTAGGGTTAGGGTTAGGGTTAGGGTTAGGGTTAGGGTTAGGGTTAGGGTTAGGGTTAGGGTTAGGGTTAGGGTTAGGGTTAGGGTTAGGGTTAGGGTTAGGGTTAGGGTTAGGGTTAGGGTTAGGGTTAGGGTTAGGGTTAGGGTTAGGGTTAGGGTTAGGGTTAGGGTTAGGGTTAGGGTTAGGGTTAGGGTTAGGGTTAGGGTTAGGGTTAGGGTTAGGGTTAGGGTTAGGGTTAGGGTTAGGGTTAGGGTTAGGGTTAGGGTTAGGGTTAGGGTTAGGGTTAGGGTTAGGGTTAGGGTTAGGGTTAGGGTTAGGGTTAGGGTTAGGGTTAGGGTTAGGGTTAGGGTTAGGGTTAGGGTTAGGGTTAGGGTTAGGGTTAGGGTTAGGGTTAGGGTTAGGGTTAGGGTTAGGGTTAGGGTTAGGGTTAGGGTTAGGGTTAGGGTTAGGGTTAGGGTTAGGGTTAGGGTTAGGGTTAGGGTTAGGGTTAGGGTTAGGGTTAGGGTTAGGGTTAGGGTTAGGGTTAGGGTTAGGGTTAGGGTTAGGGTTAGGGTTAGGGTTAGGGTTAGGGTTAGGGTTAGGGTTAGGGTTAGGGTTAGGGTTAGGGTTAGGGTTAGGGTTAGGGTTAGGGTTAGGGTTAGGGTTAGGGTTAGGGTTAGGGTTAGGGTTAGGGTTAGGGTTAGGGTTAGGGTTAGGGTTAGGGTTAGGGTTAGGGTTAGGGTTAGGGTTAGGGTTAGGGTTAGGGTTAGGGTTAGGGTTAGGGTTAGGGTTAGGGTTAGGGTTAGGGTTAGGGTTAGGGTTAGGGTTAGGGTTAGGGTTAGGGTTAGGGTTAGGGTTAGGGTTAGGGTTAGGGTTAGGGTTAGGGTTAGGGTTAGGGTTAGGGTTAGGGTTAGGGTTAGGGTTAGGGTTAGGGTTAGGGTTAGGGTTAGGGTTAGGGTTAGGGTTAGGGTTAGGGTTAGGGTTAGGGTTAGGGTTAGGGTTAGGGTTAGGGTTAGGGTTAGGGTTAGGGTTAGGGTTAGGGTTAGGGTTAGGGTTAGGGTTAGGGTTAGGGTTAGGGTTAGGGTTAGGGTTAGGGTTAGGGTTAGGGTTAGGGTTAGGGTTAGGGTTAGGGTTAGGGTTAGGGTTAGGGTTAGGGTTAGGGTTAGGGTTAGGGTTAGGGTTAGGGTTAGGGTTAGGGTTAGGGTTAGGGTTAGGGTTAGGGTTAGGGTTAGGGTTAGGGTTAGGGTTAGGGTTAGGGTTAGGGTTAGGGTTAGGGTTAGGGTTAGGGTTAGGGTTAGGGTTAGGGTTAGGGTTAGGGTTAGGGTTAGGGTTAGGGTTAGGGTTAGGGTTAGGGTTAGGGTTAGGGTTAGGGTTAGGGTTAGGGTTAGGGTTAGGGTTAGGGTTAGGGTTAGGGTTAGGGTTAGGGTTAGGGTTAGGGTTAGGGTTAGGGTTAGGGTTAGGGTTAGGGTTAGGGTTAGGGTTAGGGTTAGGGTTAGGGTTAGGGTTAGGGTTAGGGTTAGGGTTAGGGTTAGGGTTAGGGTTAGGGTTAGGGTTAGGGTTAGGGTTAGGGTTAGGGTTAGGGTTAGGGTTAGGGTTAGGGTTAGGGTTAGGGTTAGGGTTAGGGTTAGGGTTAGGGTTAGGGTTAGGGTTAGGGTTAGGGTTAGGGTTAGGGTTAGGGTTAGGGTTAGGGTTAGGGTTAGGGTTAGGGTTAGGGTTAGGGTTAGGGTTAGGGTTAGGGTTAGGGTTAGGGTTAGGGTTAGGGTTAGGGTTAGGGTTAGGGTTAGGGTTAGGGTTAGGGTTAGGGTTAGGGTTAGGGTTAGGGTTAGGGTTAGGGTTAGGGTTAGGGTTAGGGTTAGGGTTAGGGTTAGGGTTAGGGTTAGGGTTAGGGTTAGGGTTAGGGTTAGGGTTAGGGTTAGGGTTAGGGTTAGGGTTAGGGTTAGGGTTAGGGTTAGGGTTAGGGTTAGGGTTAGGGTTAGGGTTAGGGTTAGGGTTAGGGTTAGGGTTAGGGTTAGGGTTAGGGTTAGGGTTAGGGTTAGGGTTAGGGTTAGGGTTAGGGTTAGGGTTAGGGTTAGGGTTAGGGTTAGGGTTAGGGTTAGGGTTAGGGTTAGGGTTAGGGTTAGGGTTAGGGTTAGGGTTAGGGTTAGGGTTAGGGTTAGGGTTAGGGTTAGGGTTAGGGTTAGGGTTAGGGTTAGGGTTAGGGTTAGGGTTAGGGTTAGGGTTAGGGTTAGGGTTAGGGTTAGGGTTAGGGTTAGGGTTAGGGTTAGGGTTAGGGTTAGGGTTAGGGTTAGGGTTAGGGTTAGGGTTAGGGTTAGGGTTAGGGTTAGGGTTAGGGTTAGGGTTAGGGTTAGGGTTAGGGTTAGGGTTAGGGTTAGGGTTAGGGTTAGGGTTAGGGTTAGGGTTAGGGTTAGGGTTAGGGTTAGGGTTAGGGTTAGGGTTAGGGTTAGGGTTAGGGTTAGGGTTAGGGTTAGGGTTAGGGTTAGGGTTAGGGTTAGGGTTAGGGTTAGGGTTAGGGTTAGGGTTAGGGTTAGGGTTAGGGTTAGGGTTAGGGTTAGGGTTAGGGTTAGGGTTAGGGTTAGGGTTAGGGTTAGGGTTAGGGTTAGGGTTAGGGTTAGGGTTAGGGTTAGGGTTAGGGTTAGGGTTAGGGTTAGGGTTAGGGTTAGGGTTAGGGTTAGGGTTAGGGTTAGGGTTAGGGTTAGGGTTAGGGTTAGGGTTAGGGTTAGGGTTAGGGTTAGGGTTAGGGTTAGGGTTAGGGTTAGGGTTAGGGTTAGGGTTAGGGTTAGGGTTAGGGTTAGGGTTAGGGTTAGGGTTAGGGTTAGGGTTAGGGTTAGGGTTAGGGTTAGGGTTAGGGTTAGGGTTAGGGTTAGGGTTAGGGTTAGGGTTAGGGTTAGGGTTAGGGTTAGGGTTAGGGTTAGGGTTAGGGTTAGGGTTAGGGTTAGGGTTAGGGTTAGGGTTAGGGTTAGGGTTAGGGTTAGGGTTAGGGTTAGGGTTAGGGTTAGGGTTAGGGTTAGGGTTAGGGTTAGGGTTAGGGTTAGGGTTAGGGTTAGGGTTAGGGTTAGGGTTAGGGTTAGGGTTAGGGTTAGGGTTAGGGTTAGGGTTAGGGTTAGGGTTAGGGTTAGGGTTAGGGTTAGGGTTAGGGTTAGGGTTAGGGTTAGGGTTAGGGTTAGGGTTAGGGTTAGGGTTAGGGTTAGGGTTAGGGTTAGGGTTAGGGTTAGGGTTAGGGTTAGGGTTAGGGTTAGGGTTAGGGTTAGGGTTAGGGTTAGGGTTAGGGTTAGGGTTAGGGTTAGGGTTAGGGTTAGGGTTAGGGTTAGGGTTAGGGTTAGGGTTAGGGTTAGGGTTAGGGTTAGGGTTAGGGTTAGGGTTAGGGTTAGGGTTAGGGTTAGGGTTAGGGTTAGGGTTAGGGTTAGGGTTAGGGTTAGGGTTAGGGTTAGGGTTAGGGTTAGGGTTAGGGTTAGGGTTAGGGTTAGGGTTAGGGTTAGGGTTAGGGTTAGGGTTAGGGTTAGGGTTAGGGTTAGGGTTAGGGTTAGGGTTAGGGTTAGGGTTAGGGTTAGGGTTAGGGTTAGGGTTAGGGTTAGGGTTAGGGTTAGGGTTAGGGTTAGGGTTAGGGTTAGGGTTAGGGTTAGGGTTAGGGTTAGGGTTAGGGTTAGGGTTAGGGTTAGGGTTAGGGTTAGGGTTAGGGTTAGGGTTAGGGTTAGGGTTAGGGTTAGGGTTAGGGTTAGGGTTAGGGTTAGGGTTAGGGTTAGGGTTAGGGTTAGGGTTAGGGTTAGGGTTAGGGTTAGGGTTAGGGTTAGGGTTAGGGTTAGGGTTAGGGTTAGGGTTAGGGTTAGGGTTAGGGTTAGGGTTAGGGTTAGGGTTAGGGTTAGGGTTAGGGTTAGGGTTAGGGTTAGGGTTAGGGTTAGGGTTAGGGTTAGGGTTAGGGTTAGGGTTAGGGTTAGGGTTAGGGTTAGGGTTAGGGTTAGGGTTAGGGTTAGGGTTAGGGTTAGGGTTAGGGTTAGGGTTAGGGTTAGGGTTAGGGTTAGGGTTAGGGTTAGGGTTAGGGTTAGGGTTAGGGTTAGGGTTAGGGTTAGGGTTAGGGTTAGGGTTAGGGTTAGGGTTAGGGTTAGGGTTAGGGTTAGGGTTAGGGTTAGGGTTAGGGTTAGGGTTAGGGTTAGGGTTAGGGTTAGGGTTAGGGTTAGGGTTAGGGTTAGGGTTAGGGTTAGGGTTAGGGTTAGGGTTAGGGTTAGGGTTAGGGTTAGGGTTAGGGTTAGGGTTAGGGTTAGGGTTAGGGTTAGGGTTAGGGTTAGGGTTAGGGTTAGGGTTAGGGTTAGGGTTAGGGTTAGGGTTAGGGTTAGGGTTAGGGTTAGGGTTAGGGTTAGGGTTAGGGTTAGGGTTAGGGTTAGGGTTAGGGTTAGGGTTAGGGTTAGGGTTAGGGTTAGGGTTAGGGTTAGGGTTAGGGTTAGGGTTAGGGTTAGGGTTAGGGTTAGGGTTAGGGTTAGGGTTAGGGTTAGGGTTAGGGTTAGGGTTAGGGTTAGGGTTAGGGTTAGGGTTAGGGTTAGGGTTAGGGTTAGGGTTAGGGTTAGGGTTAGGGTTAGGGTTAGGGTTAGGGTTAGGGTTAGGGTTAGGGTTAGGGTTAGGGTTAGGGTTAGGGTTAGGGTTAGGGTTAGGGTTAGGGTTAGGGTTAGGGTTAGGGTTAGGGTTAGGGTTAGGGTTAGGGTTAGGGTTAGGGTTAGGGTTAGGGTTAGGGTTAGGGTTAGGGTTAGGGTTAGGGTTAGGGTTAGGGTTAGGGTTAGGGTTAGGGTTAGGGTTAGGGTTAGGGTTAGGGTTAGGGTTAGGGTTAGGGTTAGGGTTAGGGTTAGGGTTAGGGTTAGGGTTAGGGTTAGGGTTAGGGTTAGGGTTAGGGTTAGGGTTAGGGTTAGGGTTAGGGTTAGGGTTAGGGTTAGGGTTAGGGTTAGGGTTAGGGTTAGGGTTAGGGTTAGGGTTAGGGTTAGGGTTAGGGTTAGGGTTAGGGTTAGGGTTAGGGTTAGGGTTAGGGTTAGGGTTAGGGTTAGGGTTAGGGTTAGGGTTAGGGTTAGGGTTAGGGTTAGGGTTAGGGTTAGGGTTAGGGTTAGGGTTAGGGTTAGGGTTAGGGTTAGGGTTAGGGTTAGGGTTAGGGTTAGGGTTAGGGTTAGGGTTAGGGTTAGGGTTAGGGTTAGGGTTAGGGTTAGGGTTAGGGTTAGGGTTAGGGTTAGGGTTAGGGTTAGGGTTAGGGTTAGGGTTAGGGTTAGGGTTAGGGTTAGGGTTAGGGTTAGGGTTAGGGTTAGGGTTAGGGTTAGGGTTAGGGTTAGGGTTAGGGTTAGGGTTAGGGTTAGGGTTAGGGTTAGGGTTAGGGTTAGGGTTAGGGTTAGGGTTAGGGTTAGGGTTAGGGTTAGGGTTAGGGTTAGGGTTAGGGTTAGGGTTAGGGTTAGGGTTAGGGTTAGGGTTAGGGTTAGGGTTAGGGTTAGGGTTAGGGTTAGGGTTAGGGTTAGGGTTAGGGTTAGGGTTAGGGTTAGGGTTAGGGTTAGGGTTAGGGTTAGGGTTAGGGTTAGGGTTAGGGTTAGGGTTAGGGTTAGGGTTAGGGTTAGGGTTAGGGTTAGGGTTAGGGTTAGGGTTAGGGTTAGGGTTAGGGTTAGGGTTAGGGTTAGGGTTAGGGTTAGGGTTAGGGTTAGGGTTAGGGTTAGGGTTAGGGTTAGGGTTAGGGTTAGGGTTAGGGTTAGGGTTAGGGTTAGGGTTAGGGTTAGGGTTAGGGTTAGGGTTAGGGTTAGGGTTAGGGTTAGGGTTAGGGTTAGGGTTAGGGTTAGGGTTAGGGTTAGGGTTAGGGTTAGGGTTAGGGTTAGGGTTAGGGTTAGGGTTAGGGTTAGGGTTAGGGTTAGGGTTAGGGTTAGGGTTAGGGTTAGGGTTAGGGTTAGGGTTAGGGTTAGGGTTAGGGTTAGGGTTAGGGTTAGGGTTAGGGTTAGGGTTAGGGTTAGGGTTAGGGTTAGGGTTAGGGTTAGGGTTAGGGTTAGGGTTAGGGTTAGGGTTAGGGTTAGGGTTAGGGTTAGGGTTAGGGTTAGGGTTAGGGTTAGGGTTAGGGTTAGGGTTAGGGTTAGGGTTAGGGTTAGGGTTAGGGTTAGGGTTAGGGTTAGGGTTAGGGTTAGGGTTAGGGTTAGGGTTAGGGTTAGGGTTAGGGTTAGGGTTAGGGTTAGGGTTAGGGTTAGGGTTAGGGTTAGGGTTAGGGTTAGGGTTAGGGTTAGGGTTAGGGTTAGGGTTAGGGTTAGGGTTAGGGTTAGGGTTAGGGTTAGGGTTAGGGTTAGGGTTAGGGTTAGGGTTAGGGTTAGGGTTAGGGTTAGGGTTAGGGTTAGGGTTAGGGTTAGGGTTAGGGTTAGGGTTAGGGTTAGGGTTAGGGTTAGGGTTAGGGTTAGGGTTAGGGTTAGGGTTAGGGTTAGGGTTAGGGTTAGGGTTAGGGTTAGGGTTAGGGTTAGGGTTAGGGTTAGGGTTAGGGTTAGGGTTAGGGTTAGGGTTAGGGTTAGGGTTAGGGTTAGGGTTAGGGTTAGGGTTAGGGTTAGGGTTAGGGTTAGGGTTAGGGTTAGGGTTAGGGTTAGGGTTAGGGTTAGGGTTAGGGTTAGGGTTAGGGTTAGGGTTAGGGTTAGGGTTAGGGTTAGGGTTAGGGTTAGGGTTAGGGTTAGGGTTAGGGTTAGGGTTAGGGTTAGGGTTAGGGTTAGGGTTAGGGTTAGGGTTAGGGTTAGGGTTAGGGTTAGGGTTAGGGTTAGGGTTAGGGTTAGGGTTAGGGTTAGGGTTAGGGTTAGGGTTAGGGTTAGGGTTAGGGTTAGGGTTAGGGTTAGGGTTAGGGTTAGGGTTAGGGTTAGGGTTAGGGTTAGGGTTAGGGTTAGGGTTAGGGTTAGGGTTAGGGTTAGGGTTAGGGTTAGGGTTAGGGTTAGGGTTAGGGTTAGGGTTAGGGTTAGGGTTAGGGTTAGGGTTAGGGTTAGGGTTAGGGTTAGGGTTAGGGTTAGGGTTAGGGTTAGGGTTAGGGTTAGGGTTAGGGTTAGGGTTA